>NC_058080.1:50228840-50528840 GCF_014858855.1 Bufo gargarizans
AGTACTTTTCCAGGATTTATAGTGGTGAACTGGCCAAAAAGATGTATATTTTTCTCCTTAGGAACCTTGCAATACTCTTTGAAGTTAATTTTTTGGCTCTACACCGTTGGATTGGGGACATGACTCCAGAGTGCGAGGTCCGTGTTGCCTCCTTATTATTTTTTTTATAAGTCAGGTTGAGAAATAAAGAACTTTTTACCGATTTGCGTCACTGCACACAGCAATGACGATGTCTGCAGATCAACCAAAAGTGTTACTGATGTTTTTGTTTCTTCGTAGGCCTGCCCCTAGAATGTAAGCTAACTTTTACCCCTTTGGGGCTTTATGTTTTTGTTTTTTTTAACATGTAGTTGAAGTAAAGAGGTATACAAGCTGTCAAATTTGCACAACAGCGACTTGGCATTATGCACAAATTCACTCAGATACCAGCACTTTTTTTGTTGTCTTTTTTTTGTTTTTGTGTGTGTGCGTATGTCTGTGTGCATCCTGACAAACCTCCATGCATACTTGCTCCATAGCGCATTGATAATGCATGTTTTATGTATAATGTTTATACATCACTAGTGGAAGGTGTCACACTAGAGTTTTTGGGTTTTATTTTTTAATATGACCTCTTTCTGGAAGGCCCAACAGCTTCACGATGGTGATGGCAAGCGTTTACTCTTCTCAGTGTAGCGTCGAGGCTTGACGAAGAACATGGACGACCACACTGTGCTAACCAACAACTGGACTCTGTTGCACTTTCCTACAAGCATAGGCTTGGCCGTTTGTGCTTCACGCCTGGACCGTCTCCTACGAGACCATCCATTTTTGTTTTCTGAAATCAAAATGTTGCTCTAGTGACTCCTTTTGCATCCTGAAGGTCAAGCGTGGTATCTCAACGACTGGTGGATCTCGGTATCCGTAACACTTACGGCTGATTGTTCTGCTTTGAATGTAGACCCTGTAGACCCTGGACCATACCATCTCACCAAAGATACGTTTGTAGGCGCCTGTTACACTGATGTTTTTGTCTGCTTGGATGCTGAATATAGTTATTTCCTGCAAAATGCAGGGTCTGTATTTCGCAACCCTATACTAAGGTCCTACCGCCTGGATGAGACTGGCCTCTTGACCGCTCTAGATTCTGGTGTATCTGATGTGAATTTTGCATGATGACTTCAACGTCTGGCTGACGTTCAAATCGGGTTACGTTTTACCAGAAAGGATTATTTTTGTAAATGCGTACTTGTTGGATTAAGGACTAATACCCTCTATGATGTTGACATTTTGTTCTGTTACTCAGTTTGCAGTGGTTTCCTTTGAATTTATAGCTTTATTTTTGTTTTTTCTCCTTTGCATTGTATGAAACCCGGTTACTCAAGACAGCAATTCATGTTTTTGGGCGATGAAACAATCCTGTACCCTCTGACGTTGAGCATGCTGTGGATTATATGGATACTAAGTATCACGAGAAGCACTTGACTGCACAGAATCTGACAGAGCAAACTATTCAAAAACATATCTGCAAGGGACTTCATTGAGTCACTTTCACTTTGGTAGAAGTTGACCTTGACCATGTTGTCCATACGTTTTTTTTGTGTGTGTGTTCTTTATGTTGTGACCTCAGATGAATCCATCTATACCGGTTCCTGTAGTCACGACACTGTGATGGAGAACGGTTTCTTGCCATTCATCCCTTCGAAGCTGTGCAAGTCCTTACCAGTACAGTGCATGCTCGATTTCAGATGGGGACCTATATATATATGTATACAGTATATACTACATAAGTGCTGCTTTAAGTCTACCGTTTGCTTTGAGCGGGTAAATTTTTGTAAATATTTGAGATGTCTGGAATCAAAGAGAACAAAGCACCGAAGAAAAATTCTATTAATAAACGATGGTTTAAACAAGAGCGGTCTGCGTGTGTTACTGGTTCTGTAGTCCCTGGCGGGATATATGGATTTGGTTTTATATAGACGTGCTGGGGGAGCACAAGCAGAGCACTAAATCCAGTGGTCCTACACATTTCACACACGTCCCCTCTGCTCTGATCCAGCCACCTGTCTAACACATCACATCATCTCAAGACATTCAGGAGACCAGTGAGGGTCCTAGACCTCCAGTGTGTAACTTTCTTCCATGTCTTAGGCTAGGGCCGACTTGGAAATCGAAATCTAATGATTGTCCCTATGTACCGCAGGTCCGTTTGAAACCCCCACATGACAGTCGCGCCAAATCCAACCATGTTTTCTTTTTGGTCTCACTTTGCCATCATTGACTACAGTACAAGTGCAATTGCAGCCTGTGTACGATTTGACAGTATATCCCGACCTGAAACGGACACTAAACCCTGAAAATAAGTAACACAAAAAAAAAAAAGGGCCCATTTTTGGTCTCGTATTTTTCTCCCCAGGTTTCAGTAGCCATAACTTCTCCATTCATATAGCCAATATAAGGGCTTATTTTTTGCAGGATAAGGGGAATTTTTTTAAGGGCACCATTTTATTTACCATGTCTGTTATTGGAAAATGGGAAAAAATGTCATTGGAAAAAAAATACCAATATTCCTCCAAGGTTTTTACATCATGGCATTCACTGTGTGCTCAAAATGACACAACATCCTTATTCTACTGCTCAATATGAATACGGTGATACCAAACTTGTATATTTTTTTTTGTTGTTTTCCTACTTAAAAAAAAAACTTAGAAAATTTTTTGCATCGCCATTTTCTGAGAGCCATTGCTTTTTTAGATTTCTGTCTAGAGAGCTGAATGAGGGCTTGTTTTTTGCGGAATGAACTTTAGGTAACTAAAAAATGGTGAATCGTGTGGTTTTCATTTTTTTTTCCATTACCGCACAGGAATTGTATTTTTTAATAGTTCAGACATTTTTGGACATGGCGATACCTGATATGTTTACTTTTGTATTAATATATTTTTATATTTAAAATTGGGAAAGGGGGGTGATTTTTTATTTTTTATATTTTAATGAATTCTGGCTTCTCCAGTCTCCTCCCTGGCAGAAGAAGGGTTTGATGCTGAGGAAAGGCCTGAGCTAGCTGTCCCTCTATGTCTTCAGAAGGCTGATACCCTGGTCCAAGGCTGGTGATCCAGAGTCTGTGGCAGCGTATACCCATCTCAGCGTCTTCCTCTGGTCACTCCTTAGTCTGGCAGTCTCCCCTCCAAGCACTGGTCCCTAACTGCAGCACACTAGGGGCTCTGACTGCTCTCCTCATATACAGATTCTGGCTGAACTAGAACCTTCTAGTGGGTGGAGTGGAGAAACTCAGCACAAACAGATACATTGTTTGGTATAGACTTACATTAGAGCTTCAATGATATTCTATGGCAATGACACTGCAGGTTTTCGAGACAAAAACAAGTTTCCAGACATAACAACATGGCTAAAACCAGACATGTATAAGGTCAGGCAGTCTGATTTTGGTGTTAAACAAGTCTGGGTTTTTCCCTCCAAAACATGGCATTCTTTGAACCCTGTGGCAACTGTGGAAAATGACCAGCTTCTCAATCAAAGTTCTAACAGTTTCTCAGTATTCATTAACCCTTTCCACAGAGCCATGTAAATACAGTGATAATAAACAGGATATATATCACAACATATAAAATGCAGGTACACAGTATTAAACAGTATACTGTATGTTAACCCCTTTTAAGAGAAATAAAGTAAGAAGTTTTAACTTTGCATAGGGGATATAGGCAACTTTCAAAGTAGTCCCTGCTCTAGGGCACTACACCAGTCATTGCTGATGGGTGTCTGCTGTATGATACAGCCAGCACCCGCCGTATATGGAGCAGGCTCACCGGTATGTTACAGTGGTTGAAGGGGTTAATCCATAGTGCACACACAACTACCATATGTCTGAGGTTCCCCCCCAATCTGCTACAATAAGATCTTTAATGCATGACCGCACACACTCGACAGGAAGTCCGGGAGAGGGGCGGGGCTTAAGCTGGTTTATAATGGGGAAGCTTGACGGGTGTGTATATATTACATCAGCCAGAAAGCTGGTAGGTATCAATATGATTTATCTTCTCTTTTTCTTTTTTTTGGTTAAAAGAGGTTTTCCAAGATTTTTTTATTAATGAACTATCCTCAGGATAGAACATCAATATCAGATAGGCGGGGGTTTGATCAGCTGTTTGAAGAGTGCCACGGTCTCTTCCAAGGCCAATGATGTCATATTCATTGGTCACATGGCCTATGTACAGCTCTGTCCCATTCAAGTGAATGAGGCTGAGCTGCAGTAACTCGCATGGCCACTATCCAATGGATGGCGCTGTGCTTGGTAAGCTGTGAGGAGGCTGCGGGGCTCACCAAAGCGTCATGGCCTCTTATAACAACTGATTGGCAGGGATGACAGGTATCGGACCACCACTCATCTGATACTGATGACCTATCCTGAGGGTCGTCAAAATCATGGAAAACCCTTTTAATGTGTATCTAGTGTATACAGTTTAGGTTTATAAGGATGACGTTTGCAGTGCTGTAACTGTGTATTTGTATGCATGCCAAAGTATACAATAGACGCATTCGAGTCCTATTATTCTGACCAATGTCGGCAGCGCATAGCTCACGAAGGACGTCCCATGTGCTGAGCTGGCTCGGTGGGTTTATAAGGTGTGGTGAGCTGGCTCGGTGGGTATATAAGGTGTGCTGAGCTGGCTCGGTGGGTATATAAAGTGTGGTGAGCTGGCTCGGTGGGTATATAAGGTGTGGTGAGCTGGCTAGGTGGGTATATAAGGTGTGGTGAGCTGGCTCGTGGGTTTATAAGGTGTGCTGAGCTGGCTCAGTTGGTTTATAAGGTGTGCTGAGCTGGCTCGGTGGGTTTATAAGGTGTGCTGAGCTGGCTCGGTGGGTATATAAGGTGTGGTGAGCTGACTCGTGGGTATATAAGGTGTGGTGAGCTGACTCGGTGGGTATATAAGGTGTGGTGAGCTGACTTGGTGGGTATATAAGGTGTGGTGAGCTGACTCGGTGGGTATATAAGGTGTGCTGAGCTAGTTTGGTGGGTATATAAGGTGTGGTGAGCTGGCTCGGTGGGTTTATAAGGTGTGCTGAGCTGGCTCGGTGGGTTTATAAGGTGTGCTGAGCTGGCTCGGTGGGTATATAAGGTGTGGTGAGCTGGCTAGGTGGGTATATAAGGTGTGCTGAGCTGGCTGGCCAAAACAAACCAGGGGCAACAATCTTCAGGCGCTGAAGGGCCCGATAATGGAGGGGGGCTGAAAACACCGCCTGGATGGAGGAGGCCAACAGGCCAATAATGCGAGCCAGGTGACGCAGGGACAGGGACGTTGCTGAAAGGGCATGTCTCAATTCCTTGCGGATCGTCCGCAACTTCTCTGATGGGAGACTGAGAGATTCCGCAACCGAGTCCACCGTGAAGCACAGGAATTCCATCCGTCGAGATGGCGTGAGGCAGGACTTCTCGGGGTTCAGTAGAAAACCAAGAGCTGAAAGGAGGTCCGATGTCCAGCGAAGGTGCTGAAGCAGCGCCGTCCGACATTGATGCAAAATGAGGATGTCGTCCAAATAGATGACCAGACGTACACCCCGACTCCGCAGCCAGGCAACGACCGGGCGCAGGAGCTTGGTAAAGCACCATGGCGCCGACGAGAGGCCGAACGGGAGGAAAGTGAAGCGCCACACTTCGCCCTTCCACGAGAAACGCAGGAGATCCCTGGACGAAGCGGCAATTGGGACCGTCAGATAGGCATCCTTGAGGTCCAGTTTCACCATCCAGTCCCCTGGGACCAGCAAATCCCAAAGGAGGTGAATACCCTCCATCTTGAAGTGGCGATAGCGCACCACGGAATTCAGGGCCCGGAGATTTATCACCGGACGCATTTGCCCACCTTTCTTCTGAACCAGGAAGATGTTGCTGAGGACGCCCCTCTGGGTGGGAGGGGCCCTTTCTATCGCCCGCTTTTGAAAAAGGGAAAACAGCTCTAAGTCCACGAGCTCTCTGTCTGGTAGGGCTAGGGGCAGTGGTAGGGGAGAAGGGATGAGGCTTGGCGATCCCGTGAGTTCTATATGGAACCCCTGTACAGTGGTCAGGACCCACGGGTCTGATGTAATGTTGGACCAAACGTGGAAACAAAGACTGAGTCTGCCCCCTACACAAGGAACCAAAGAAGTCCCCATTGGGGAAAGACTTACCGAAGGACTTTCGGAAATTGGGGTTTCCTCGAACGCCATTGGCCGCCTCTGGCCGGGAAGAACGGAGGAGGATTCCTTCGGTCCTGGAAGGGTGGTCGCTGGTTGAAGGAGCCTCTGCCCGAACTGCGGGCCTGGAAACTGGAACGGCCGGACAGACGGCCCCTACTACTGCCGGCCCTAGTGGAGACCCGTCCCTGAAAGACCCTACGCATTGAGGACTGGGCCTTGTCCAGGGCAGTAAATGCTTCCACATATCTGCTGAGGTCCTTAATGAAGGAATCCCCGAAGAGCAGACCTTGTGTGTCCTTCCCTGCCTCAGTGAGTGCCAGGTTGGCCAATTTTGGGTCAATCTTAAACAGTATGGCTTTACGCCGTTCAATGGCCAGGGAGGAGTTGGTGCTGCCCGCAACACAAATAGCCCTCTGAATCCAGCCCGTAAGCTCCTCCGGATCTACCGGAGAGCCGTCAGCTCTGGCCGATTCGGCCATCTCAAATATTTTGGCGAGGGGCCCAAAGATGTCAAGGAGTTTATCCTGACAGCTCTTAAGCGCGGAATCTAGCCCCTTACGGGGATTCCAGCCAGTTTTAGCCAAAAACTGTGTCATTTTTGGATCCACAGATGGCGTTTCACAGACCTTATTTGGGATCAATGGTCTGGGGCATTCAGATCGGAGTTTACTGCGCGCCTCTTTACTCAGAGGACAGCGCACCCAATGTGCAAGGTAATCGCTCACATGAGCCACCGGCAGCCACTCAGCCGACCTAGGGTGGTGGAGGGCATCAGGATCAAATAACGGGTTGCCTGAGGGATCCATCAGGGTAGAAGCCGTGTTAGGGGCAGTGGCGGACGCGCCCACGGACCCAGAGGTGGACGGCCTAGGGCCAGCGGTACCTGGCAACTCATATTCCATCTCAATCTCCCCTTCAGAGTGGCCGCTCGCCTCCGCGTAAGCCTCCATATCGGATTCAATATCCGAATCCACATCGCTAGTTTGTGCTCTAGCACATTTCCACGTTCGCGCACGTTCTGCCTGGCGCGGCAAGGCTCTTTTGCGCGATCTAAGCGCGCTATCACGGGTGGCTTGGATCACACCAATCATGGTCTCCTGGGGCGCACAATGGGTAGGCTGCGGGCTAGTAAGCACAGGCGATTGAGTAGAGGGGCCAGGGGCATGGGCAGCAAGGGCCTGAGAGATGGCTTGAGATATCATAGAGGACATGGATCCCATTGCCTCAATTATAGCGCTGGATACCGAGCGCTGAAGCTCTAGGGCCTGCGCACTCATTGCTGGAATACTGGGGTCTCCAGTGCATGGGGGGGGGGGGATGAGACCCAGAGGGGGAGCGATCAGAAGACATTATATGGGCTTTTGAAAATTATTTATAATATGACCGGAAAGCCGAACCTAATAGGGAGGTCTAATATAAGATGGCTAGAGAAACTGGTAAAGAGCACCTAACCTAACAAGGGGTTAGTCACCCCAGACGCCGCCGAATCGGAGCAGGAGCAGAAGCAGATGCCGACCGACCGACCGACCGAACAACAGGAAGGGAACGACGTCTGAAATCCCGCGAGAGTACGGGCGGGAGCTCCCCAAGATGGCCGCCGAGATCTCGCGAGATCTCGGAGCCGCGGGAAGCGCAAGCGGGACCCGTAACAACACTATACCGCCGGAGCTGGCGGGAAAGAACCGAGCAGAGGATCGCAGGTAAAGCAATCAGAAGAAGCAGGGGATGAGCACAGGGAGAAATGGGGGAGACAAAAGGTGGGGGGGAGACCCCCAAAGGAGAAACGCATGCGTTAGGGGAACAAACGGCCAGTAAGCGCAATAATAAAACAAGGGGAAGAAAACATGCAACTTCAGGCAGCAATCTATGAGCGCCTAAGCGAGTAGCAATAAATCACAGGTTAATAAACTCACTGTGACACATCAAACAAGCAATAAACCGTCCTAAGACACAGAAAAAACCACTTATCTTTGGTGGAGCAGCAAAGAAAGAGGAAGTTACTGAAGAGGACACTGCTTATTATAGGATCTGTCAGGGGAGGGGCCTTTATTGTTATGATTATGTAAATTTCTTCTTTGCTGCTATTGGTGGAAAGTAAAGAAGGAGAAAGCAATATGAGCCTCCGTGTCTTGATGTAAAACTTCTAAAAAAAAGAAGACAGTTATTAAAACTGGATATATCGTCCTTAAGTCCGTTATAAAAAGAAAAACCTATAAATATATATCTCTGTGAAAGGAGTTTATACCTTCTAAAGTGCATTGATAGTGTTAAAGTGCTGAACGTGCTATACTGAACTCCTGTCACCAGTTTTATAGTGTCCTAACTAAGCGCAACATAAATAAGTGACTGATTCTCTTAGTAAAATGCTGGGTCACTTTCTTTAATTGACCCAGTCAATCTGCCAACATCTTGTATTGAAAAGCTCCAGCTGATAATGATGAGTCATGAATATTCATGAGCTCCTGACTCTCCCCGCCCACCTGCTGCTGGATGACAGTTTGTTTCCATATGAATCAGCAGCAGGTGGGCAGGGGAGTGGCTATAGCTCTGAATTAAATATACGCTGGACTCAATGACATCACGCTGGACTCAAATCAGCTCATTAGCACCCGACATGCGGCATCTTTGTGTGTATATTATGAGGTAACGATCTGCAGTGGCGTCTCTAGCTTTCAAATTTTGGGGGGGCACACTGGGGGCCAGGACAAAAGTAGGGGGGGCAGCTATAACAACGATACATTTACACAAGTACACTTAGAAATGCTGCGATACTTTACCCAATACCTAAAACCGCAACAGGGAAGAAAAGTCCAGCTGTCTGTGGATGACACTGCTATGGGGGGGGATCTGTGGATGCCACATACCGTGTAATGTATAGCATCTTATGCTATATGTGTCATCCACAGATCCACCCCATGACAGTGTCATCCCCATTTCCCCCTCCATAACAGTGTCATCCACAGATCCCCCTCCTTTTAACAGTGTCATCCACAGATCCCCCTCCTTTTAACAGTGTCATCCACAGATCCCCCTCCTTTTAACAGTGTCATCCACAGATCCCCCTCCTTTTAACAGTGTCATCCACAGATCCCCTCCCTATAACAGTGTCATCCACAGATCCCCCTTCCTATAACAGTGTCATCCACAGATCCCCCTCCCTATAACAGTGTCATCCACAGATCCCCCTTCCTATAACAGTGTCATCCACAGATCCCCCTTCCTATAACAGTGTCATCCACAGATCCCCCTCCCTATAACAGTGTCATCCACAGATCCCCCTTCCTATAACAGTGTCATCCACAGATCCCCCTTCCTATAACAGTGTCATCCACAGATCCCCCTTCCTATAACAGTGTCATCCACAGATCCCCCTCCCTATAACAGTGTCATCCACAGATCCCCCTTCCTATAACAGTGTCATCCACAGATCCCCCTTCCTATAACAGTGTCATCCACAGATCCCCCTTCCTATAACAGTGTCATCCACAGATCCCCCTCCCTATAACAGTGTCATCCACAGATCCCCCTTCCTATAACAGTGTCATCCACAGATCCCCCTTCCTATAACAGTGTCATCCACAGATCCCCCTTCCTATAACAGTGTCATCCATAGATCCCCCACCCTATAACAGTGTCATCCACAGATCCCCCTTCCTATAACAGTGTCATCCACAGATCCCCCTCCCCGCCACTCACAGGAGTGTACATTTGACATTTCTAAACCGTAATCCATATCCTGCAGTAACTTTAACTTTAAATCAGGATTAAGCGGCCGCTCATCTCTACTAGTACCTTAACCTTACACCACTCGGCTAGCTTCGGAAACAGGGCCAGGCTACAGCCTACAGGTACTGCGTGTTAGTTCTTATCGAGCGAGTGCTGATTTCTGCAGGTCAGAGCATACGGATTACAGTTTAGAAGAAATGTACACTCCTGGGAGCGGCCCAGACCAGCGGCGGATCCAGAGCCTGGTCTCGGAAGGGGCGCTTCCAGATTAATTTCTGTCCACCGCCACAGAACAAGGGTGCTTATAGAACAGACTGCACAGTGTACCGGTATACTATATATTGTGGGGCACAGCGTGGCGGTATACTGTATATTGTGGGGCACAGTGTAGGCTATATGTGTATAACAAACATATTTGACATGAAGACTTACAGTTACTTGGCTTGGCCCTTGGGGGTCTCGGACGCCACTTCCACACTTTGGCCGGGGGCTCGGCGGAGCTGATGTGTTTTATCCTAATGAGAAAGATTTCATAATAAGGATTTGGAGAAGAGGCAGAGGAATAGCAGAGCAGGGAGAGGCTGGTGCTGCTACTAGGGGTCATACCATGGGGGAGTAATAACGCCCACCATAATGCCCCCCGGTAGTAATAATTCTCCTTATAATGTGACAATGCAAAAAATACCCCCTTATGCCCCCAGTTGAGCTAATGTCCCCCATAATGTGCCAGTATAAAATACCCCTATATAGTGCCCCCAGTAAATGCCCCATAGTGCTCCTCTCCCCCTTCCTCCTAGTGCCCCCATAATGTACCAGTATAAAATGCCCCAGTAGATGCCCTCAATGTCCCCCATAATTTTGCAAGTATAAATTACCCCTTCTTAGTGCCCCCGTAGATGACTCCACGTACCAGTAATAAGACCCACATTACGTGCCAGTAATAAGCCCCCCATCATGTGCCAGTAATAAGCCCCCCATCATGTGCCAGTATTAGGTCCCCCCATCATGTGCCAGTATTAGGTCCCCCCCATCATGTGCCAGTATTAAGCCCCCCCATCATGTGCCAGTATTAAGGCCCCCCCATCATGTGCCATTATTAAGTAAGTACCCCCCCCCTTCATGTGCCATTATTAAGTAAGTCCCCCCCAATGTGCCATTATTAAGTAAGCCCCCCCATCATGTGCCATTATTAGGTAAGTCCCCCCCCCCCCCAAGTATCACTATTGTAAAAAATAAATAAATAATTATACTTACCTCAGTGTCAGCGATGCGATGCAGGCCTCTTCTGGCCTGTGTCCCACGCTGTATGGCTCAGGCGGCGTGATGACGTCATCGCGCGCCTGCGCCGGCCTCTGATAGGCTGCCGGTCTAGTGCCTGCAGCCTATCAGAGCAAGGGGAAGGGACACGCCTCTCCCTCCCCTGCACCGCCGCTTAGTGATGGGAAGTTCGGATCTTTTAGGTGAATCGGTTCATTTGAATCAGCTCATTCAAATGAACCAATTCATGAATCGGATATTCGGTTCACTTGGTGAGTCAGACTGCTGAGCTGACTCGCAAGTGAACCGAAGACTCTAGGTGCCGGTGCGCATGCGCAGATGCTTGATACATTCGATTCACTCACTACTTGCTGCGCTGCTGACTCAGTGCAGTCGGCTCGTCTTCTTCAGCTCTCTCTGAACTCTGATTACTAGTATTGAGTGATTTATTATAGTAAAGGGAAGCTGAGGCTGACGCCGGACAGGAGGACTCAGGAGTCAGACAGGAGTCAGAAGCTGTCACTGTGGTGTACAATGTGAATTGTTGTCTGTTGTGCATTGTTACCCACAGTGACAACAGTCTGACACTGACAGTACAATCCATAAAGGTGATGTGAACCCACCCTTAGGGCTCTTTCACACCCGCGTTGTCCGGATCCGGCATAGAGTTCCGTCGTCGGGGCTCTATGCCGGAAGAATCCTGATCAGGATTATCCTAATGCATTCTGAATGGAGAGAAATCCGTTCAGGATGCATCAGGATGTCTTCAGTTCCGGAACGGAACGTTTTTTGGCTGGAGAAAATACCGCAGCATGCAGTACTTTTTGCTCCGGCCAAAAATCCTGAACACTTGCCGCAAGGCCGGATCCGGAATGAATGCCCATTGAAAGGCATTGATCCGGATCCGGCCTTAAGCTAAACGTCGTTTCGGCGCATTGCCGGATACGACGTTTAGCTTTTTCTGAATGCTTACCATGGCTGCCGGGACGCTAAAGTCCTGGCAGCCATGGTAAAGTGCAGCGGGGAGCGGCATACTTACCGTCCGTGCGGCTCCCGGGGCGCTCCAGAGTGACGTCAGGGCGCCCCAGGCGCATGGATGACGTGATCGCATGTACACATCATCCATGCGCATGGGGCGCTCTGACGTCATTCTGGAGCGCCCGGGAGCCGCACGGACTGTAAGTATACCGCTCCCCCGCTCCCCACTACTACTATGGCAACCAGGACTTTAATAGCGTCCTGGCTGCCATAGTAACACTGAAAGCATTTTGAAGACGGATCCGTCTTCAAATGCTTTCAGTACACTTGCGTTTTTCCGGATCCGGCGTGTACCTCCGGCAAGTGGAGTACACGCCGGATCCGGACAACGCAAATGTGAAAGGGCCCTTAGTTATATAGCTACTGAATGAGATGCCTTTAACATATATATCTCCTGAGAAGCCAATTTGATTCTAAACGGTTAATTTAATTCAACCTGTAATCTAAACTCTTGTGTCATCTGTCACTTCTCCTGTCCCTTAATCTTATCACTGCTGCAACAAAAGCAGCCTCAGCCTCAGTGTAAGGCTACTTTCACACTAGCGTTCGTCGGTCCGCTCGTGAGTTCCGTTTGAAGGGGCTCACGAGCGGACCCGAACGCTTCCGTCCAGCCCTGATGCAGTCTGAATGGAGCGGATCCGCTCAGACTGCATCAGTCTGGCGGCGTTCAGCCTCCGCTCGCCTCCGCACGGACAGGCGGACAGCTGAACGCTGCTTGCAGCGCTCAGCTGTCCGCCTGGCCGTGCGGATCCGTTCAGACTTAGGCTACTTTCACACTAGCGTTCGATCGGATCCGTTCTGATCGGATCCGTTCATAATAATGCAGACGGAGGCTCCGTTCAGTACGGATCCGTCTGCATTATTTTAGCATATAAAAGCTAAGTGTGAAAATAGCCTCGTACGGATCCGTCCAGACTTTCAATGTAAAATCAATGGGGGACGGATCCGCTTGAAGATTGAGCCATATTGTGGCATCTTCAAACGGATCCGTCCCCATTGACTTACATTGTAAGTCTGGACGGATCCGCACGCCTCCGCACGGCCAGGCGGACACCCGAACGCTGCAAGCAGCGTTCAGCTGTCCGCCTGTCCGTGCGGAGGCGAGCAGAGCGGAGGCTGAACGCCGCCAGACTGATGCAGTCTGAGCGGATCCGCTCCATTCAGACTGCATCAGGGCTGGACGGAAGCGTTCGGGTCCGCTCGTGAGCCCCTTCAAACGGAGCTCACGAGCGGACCGACGAACGCTAGTGTGAAAGTAGCCTAATGTAAGTCAATGGGAACGGATCCGCTTGAAGAGGTCACCATATGGCTCAATCTTCAAGCGGATCCGTCCCCCATTGACTTTACATTGAAAGTCTGAACGGAATTTTTTCTAAGTTATTAATGCAGACGGATCCGTACTGAACGGAGCCTCCGTCTGCATTAATATGATCGGATCCGTTCAGAACGGATCCGATCAAGCGCAAGTGTGAAAGTAGCCTAACCTGTTCTACCCTCTGACTCGCTGCTCTTTTAACTCAATGAATCGAATGAGTCACAAACTAAGTCGGATCTTTAGATTCTTTTAACTTGTGACTCATTCGATTCCTTTCTATTCTGACTCCCCTGCACTTACTTGTGTGACTCAGACGACTCGATTCAGAGAGCTGCTGGTGTGCTGTGCTTGCCTTGCCCCCTCAGCTCTGGTCGGTGATTGGTTGGTGGGCGGGGAGGGGTGGGGCTGGCAGAAGCCAGCTTCCACTCTGAGATCACATTACGCTCCTCCCCGTCCCTCCCTCAGGCTTCGGCTCCCTGCGTCCCTGCTGCCAGCAGCGTGAGGTGAGAGAGAGACTGTGACTGAGCTGAGCTGAACTCGGATCAGTCAAGTGAATGCTGCTGGCAGCAGGGGGGGGCGCATTTTAGTTGGGGGGGCACATGGGGGGGCCCAGCATGATGTTGGGGGGGCCGTGGCCCCCTCTGGCCCCCCCCTGGCGACGCCACTGACGATCTGTCACACCAGTAAGTGAATACATCTAAGGCACTTTTTAGTAGTTAATGATTGTATATAATTAGTTAGATTATAATCAAATATCCACATGACAGGTTCCCTTTAAATACCCATCAATAATTCATTGTTAGCGCAATAATACAATTTTCCATGTGCATGATCTAGATTAAAACACATGAATTCATACACAAAATACACTGATAAATAATAAATAGTAAACCTGATAAAAAAATATACAAAAATATAGTGATTAAAAAAATATAGTGATACATTATCCAATGAGTGATTGCAAACCACATTAATAAACCACCAACATTGAAAGAAACATTACGTAAAGAAAAAAAAAAAACACCCCCAAGGTGAACATTCTTCTATATTGATGAATGGTTTTCTTCAATCACAGCTGTTCCATCCTTCTTTTCCCTTATCTTAAATATTTTTTCTTCTTAAGACCTCTTTTCAGTGCGCTTCTCCACAAATTCAAAATGGATCAAGGCCACTTTCCCTGATCCTAAGATCCCCTCATAACAGTACGTCATTCAATGATCCCCCATAACAGTGTCATCCACAGATCCCCCATAACAGTGTCATCCACAGTTCCCCCCGATAACAGTGCGTCATCCACAGTTCCCCCCCATAACAGTGTGTCATCCACAGTTCCCCCCCATAACAGTGTGTCGTCCACAGTTCCCCCCCATTACAGTGTGTCATCCACAGTTCCCCCCCCCATAACAGTGTGTCATCCACAGATCCCCCCCATAACAGTGTGTCATCCACAGTTCCCCCCCCCCCATAACAGTGTGTCATCCACAGATCCCCATAACAGTGCGTCATCCACAGGTCCCCCATAACAGTGCTATCCACAGGTCCCCCATAACAGTGCGTCATCCACAGGTCCCCCATAACAGTGCGTCATCCACAGATCCCCCATAACAGTGCGTCATCCACAGATCCCCCATAACAGTGCGTCATCCACAGATCCCCCATAACAGTGTGTCATCCACAGATCCCCCATAACAGTGTGTCATCCACAGATCCCCCATAACAGTGTGTCATCCACAGATCCCCCATAAGTGTGTCATCCACAGATCCCCCATAACAGTGTCCGTCATCCACAGAACCCCCCCCATAACAGTGTGTCATCCACAGATCCCCCATAACAGTGTCATCCACAGAACCCCCCCATAAGTGTGTCATCCACAGAACCCCCCCCCATAACTGTGTCATCCACAGATCCCCCATAACAGTGTCATCCACAGATCCCCCATAAGTGTCATCCACGGATCCCTCATAACAGTGCATCGTCCACAGATCCCCCATAACAGTATGTCATTCAATGATCCCCCATAAGTGTGTCACCCACAGATCCCCCATAAGTGTCATCCACAGATCCCCCTCAACAGTGTCGTCCACAGATCACCCATAACAGTGTCATCCACAGATCCTCCAGAACAGTGTGTCATCCACAGATCCCCCCATAACAGTATCTTCCACAGATCCCCCCATAACAGTATCTTCCACAGATCCACCATAACAGTGTTGTCCACAGATCCCCATACCAGTGTGTCGTCCACGGATCCCCATAACAGTGTCATCCACAGATCCCCCCCATAACAGTGCGTCATCCACAGATCCCCCATAACAGTGTTGTCATCCACAGATCCCCCATAACAGTGTTGTCATCCACAGATCCCCCATAACAGTGTGTCATCCACAGATCCCCCATAACAGTGCGTCATCCACAGATCCCCCATAACAGTGTTGTCATCCACAGATCCCCCATAAGTGTTGTCATCCACAGATCCCCCATAACAGTGTCATCCACAGATCCCCCATAACAGTGTTGTCATCCACAGATCCCCCATAACAGTGTGTCATCTAGAGATCCCCCCATAACAGTGCGTCATCCACAGATCCCCCCCCATAACAGTGTCATCCACAGATCCCCCATTGCAATATACTGAGATAATGAGTCGTAGTAAAAGGGACACTAGAGGGTTGCTGTAAGTGTGGGACAGCCCCTTTTAGAGGTGGAAAATGCCCCTCCGATATAGTAACTGCAGCTTGACCGCAGCATCACATTCATGGAGCACAGCAGCACGGGGCGCGCCAGGGAGCAGCAGAACCACACAAATCTCAGCAAGCACATAGGCCTGGCTGAAGATTCCCAGCATGACCACCACCCACAATGAGTAGGACTAGGGGGTTCTCCAAGATGGGAAAAAAATTCTGGGCTTCCTCATAAAAGTAAGTTTGAATTGATACGCTAGAGGGATGGATCCCTTACCATTATATAGAGGAATCTATAGGTTCTTTTGTTCTTCAAGATCCCAGAGGCGCACATTATGTGCAACAAAACAAACGTGTTACCATCTACTGCCATCTAGTGTCCAAAAGTGGTACTGATCCTGGAAAGACAAGCGCTGATAATATTTCTGACCCTTTTTGTCCTTCTGCTTACACATGAGGCTGGGACATATAATTTTCACTATCAACATGTGCAACGGGCCCACCGGTCGCAGCATCTGGGGTATCCCTTGCCCCTTGGGAGGTTTCTACGAAATATGTCTCTCTTATAGGGCAAGTAAACGTGACGCCAGCTGCGGTTAAGCAGCAGAAGCACAAGGCTCCCTTTGTAGATGGTAATGTTGGTAGCCAGAGGTAGGATTGTCAGAGTGGTGCAGGGTGGCCTACAGTCTCTGTAGATGTTATGTACCCGGATCACGGTGTTCGTACCTGGATATCCGTGGGTCCCAGACTTGATGTGCTCCGAAGCAGTGCAAAAGGGGTAGGTGAACTTGGATGGTGGATGAGTAGAATAAATGGAGTCCAGACTTTGGAGTAACATTGAACAGTTGCTTTTACTTGGCATAAATTGGTAATCCAAACAGCTTCCAAACAGTATCTTGGTCATCAGCAGGTATTGGCTTAACTTTGGCAGGCAAATACTTCTTCTGCAGCTATCTCAGCTCTGCTATGCGGTAGCTGAATAAATAGGAAACTCTTCCTCTTCTGGAATTTTGGGGTACTTTCACACTAGCGTTTTTCTTTTCCGGCATAGAGTTCCGACCTAGGGGCTCTATACCGGAAAAGAACTGATCAGTTTTATCCTAATGCATTCTGAATGGAGAGTAATCCGTTCAGGATGTCTTCCGTTCAGCCTTTTTGACTGATCAGGACAGAGAAAAAAACGCAGCATGCTACGGTTTTATTTCCGGCCAAGAAAACTGAACACTTGCCTGAATGCTGGATCCGGCATTTTTTTTTCCATAGAAATGTATTAGTGCTGGATCCGTCCTTCCGGTCTGCGCATGCAAAGACCGAAAAAAAATTGAAAAAAAAACAAACGCCGGATCCGTTTTTTCCGGATGACACCCGGAAAGACAGATCCGTCATTTCAATGCATTTGTAAGAGGGATCAGGATCCTGATCCGTCTTACAAATGCCATCAGTTGGCATACGATTTGCCGGACGGAACTGCTTGCCGGATCACTCTGCCGCAAGTGTGAAAGTAGCCTAAGTGAGCTGTAGTTTTTAGTCTGTCTCTTACTTATAAATCTAGGAACTTCTTGTCCTGGCTTTAGAGTACTTCAAGCTTCGGCTCAGCTTGGAAGGAAGCAATGCAAGCCCAAGAGGGGACAAGCAACCATGTAGACTTCAGAGGCAGGGCCTCTGGGCCTAGCAGAGCAGGCAGCGCTCTGCTGACCGACACACAACCTCTCCCTAAGGAGGGTGGACTAGAACTCCTCACTAACTAAACTCCTCCCTTTAGCTACAGAGGGCTGGAAGGAACCAGAAGGTTCCTCTCCAGGGAAGTTAATACTCCCAATGTTGTTGCTGCCATCCGCTGGTGGACCAGGTGATTACACTTGAACACAACAGTTTCAGGAATAAATATGCACGTTGTCAGGCTATGACACAAAATACATCAGATATTATGGAAATGGTAGCAAGGTGTCAAAAGTAGTAGTAATGGCACTCCGGGGCATTACATTCCCCCTTCTTAAAAGGCAAGTCGCCCTCGACTTGTGCTCCGGGTAGGGGTAAATATATATAGGCTTGAGAAAGGCTCCTATGTAGAGCCGAAACGTGTCCTGCTTGGGTAAATAAAGTATTTTTGTATTTTTTTACTTCTTGGAGTGCTGCCCATCCTGTTTTGTACTCTATCTATTGGATTGGCTTATATCCATATTGGGCCAGTTGCACCCTCTTGTTTGCATCAGGGACGGTGCTGCCACTTTTTTTCTTTTTTCTATATATATATGCTCTAAGAATATAAATAACATACTGCATAGAAATGACATAAAGTTTTAGTAGCAGCTACCGACAGGTCTCTGCCCAAATGAGTAGGGTGTGAAAGAATAGTCTCCCTCTCAGGTATACCCAGAGAACCAACCAGGTGTGCACTAAGCGATCATTACAGACTAACTTTGGAACATTCTGGCCGTGAATACTAAAGAAAGCGCAGGGGTGACTTCACTCCATCAACCCACCGCTACGCAATGAAAACACCCGCAGATAGAAGGGTGGCATTATCCGGGGTCCCTTCTGACAAAAAGGTCTAATTATGCTTTACGCTTTGTCACATTGATGATTAGAAACAGGTAGTAAATATTTTTCCATAAGGCGGTGCGCAATGCCTTAGGACGTGGGGAATTGACCGGTATCCTCCCATATTTTAGTACTTTAGGAGGAGGAATATTTTCTCCTACAAATCCTGAGATAATAGCAGCTGACCACCCTTCATGGTGTTTAGTTTGCTTGGAACATAACCACTTGGTCTATAACCATTCGTTCTACACGTACTAGATTAATTTAGCACAATACCACTTGGTCTATAACCATTAGTTCAAATTGTACTCAGAGGCAAACACTATTGAGCAATAAAATATATATAGGACGTGCTTGGAAGGTACCAGACGCACTCAGAGGCAGTCCATTGTGAGCAGCAAAGTAAAGTGCTAACCACATGGCTAAAAATGGTGAGTTGCCTAATAAGTGCATAAAATAACATATTGCGGCACCTGTAAAAGAATGCGTACAATAGGTAAAATGGTTAGTGCAAATATATTTGGACACATTTTTTAGTAATGCAATAGAGTAGTGCAAATAAATCACTTTAGAGTCTCTTCTTCTTTTCTTGAAGGTAAAGTGTAGTGTACGGGAGAGTAATACCCCGTCATTACTGAAGGGTCACTTGGGTATTGTCGTTCCCCCTGTATTTAAGGGGAGGTTGGTATAGAACATCTTGTCAATGTACTGCTAGGTATTTTCCTGTTACTGTGAAACGTGCATGTGCAGGCCGGCTAGGGTGTCATTCCAGCTCTGAGTCACTAGAGGGAGCTAGGGAACCCTAGGTTATATAAGGCCCAGTCAGGAAGGAGTAGCAGGAGACAGACAGTGGGAGCAGAGGTCAGAAATGATCCTGTGTCTGAGAGAAGGCCAGGCTATGGGCCTGTGAGAGCATAGCAGGCCTGAAGCCTGCCGACTAGGAGAGGGTAGTAAAGGCCCTGTAACCGGGTTCCGGATCCAAGGAAAAGGTTCCCCTCCTGAGTCATCATCCGTTTAGCTGAAACATCATAAGCACCAGCCAGGACACAGAATACCACAGAGGCCGATCAGATAAAGCAAGAGGTACTCAAGATAACAGAGGAGGTACTATATAAAGACAGCTTCAAGGGTACGCCAGCTATAGGGCATTAGACCTTGGAGAATAAGTCACATGTTCAGGACCAGTCAGGAATAGTGTGCAAGCCGCCTGTACTGCATCTCCTGTAATCAACACTCTGTAAAAACATTGCTAAGACCGGCCAGTCTGTACTTCTAAGAACCACCTGTATTCATTTGTAACACCAACTGTCTTCTAAGGAACAACGCTTCCAACTGCGTCCATGTATGATTATAACTGATATTCAGTAAAGTTCCAGTTTTTGTTGGCTATCCTGTGCTTGCTTCATTCTTCTACATTACTATACACGGCGTGTCACCGTTTAATTGACACTGGCGTCACGAACTTTTAATCACCTGCCTGTTCCAGCATTCGCCCAGAATTGAAGACGACAGTGGATCCCAGGTTAGTGGGTAATCTGCACTACAAAGCCCAGCATACACTACTGACCCCCCCTGGGACACTGCATCGCTCTTTTTGGCGTCACGAACAGGATACGCATACTTCTGAAGTGCAGAGAAGTGTGAACTGTGTGCTTTAACTATTCCACCACCGTATTACAAAGACTGCAACCTTTATTCCTAACTTGTGGATTACAATTGTGCCTGGGAGGAATCAGAGGCGCTGTACTGTGTTGCGCTACCCCAGAGAGAAAATCGCAGTTGTGGACTGTGTTTTATTGGACTTTTCATCATCCTGCTTGCTGTCAGTGAATTGCGGCATCAGGACCCTTAAAATGGCCGCCGACGCCATGAGGCTTTTTACTGCGCCATCAGGATGTGCAGAGGCGCGAAGATTTGGCGCCGAAACCTTCCCAGAAGAAGGAGGAGACGATTGCCCTGGAGCGCCACCCACCTTGAGGAGTGATGACGTGGCTGAGTTCCTTGGTGAGTTACGCCTGGGAGGCGGGCCTCAGATTGAGGTAGACCGGCCCCTTGTGTGGGAGGAGTCAGTGTCGACTCTGCAGCCAGTGAGTGAAGAGATGGCGTACGCGGAAGAGCCGGAGTTCGATACCACGTGCGCCGAGGCCTCGTGCGAGTGGGGCGCCACTCCTCCGGACTTTCCTGAGTTGGGGCCATGGGACCCTCTAGCCTGGACGGCCACCCCCTGGGCCCAGGCCATGGACTTGAGCATGACCCGTCCTGAGTCCCCACCGATCCGTCGCCGGCACGCAGAATGGCCGGCTATTATGGAAGAATTGAGAGCCGCGGTGGCTAAAAAGAACACCAGCCGGAAAAAGCGGTTTGAAGAGATGGCCAAGTCCATACAAGGAGACTCCTTTCCGGGTAAGCCCCAGCTAGAAAGGCGCCGCGGGATCGTGGTGTCCTTTGATAAGGAAAAAGGCTACGGGTTTATCCAGGAGTTGGGGACTGGCCGGGACTTCTATGTAAACCGGCGATCGGTGAAGCGGCACTACCTCCCGGAGCATCTCCATAATCTGACTATGGGAGAGATCGTAGAGTATACCCCCGCCGAAAGTCTACGGGGCCCCTACGCTACCGCAGTCACTCGCCCGAAGGCGCCGGCTGAGACCTGGGACCCTGAGAAAGAGGGGACAGATCCGGGTGAGCCAGAGGGAGTAAAAGTGGAATCGGCCCGAACCACCCACCTGCATAGCCAGTCTTACCTAAGTCCCGATGTCTTCTGGGAGCCCATCGTGCTGCAGGGGCTGGAGGAACGATATCCCCCTCCGGATGCGGTAAGGCGAGAGGAAGAGAGAGAGCGGCAGGACAGCTGCCGGCGGGCAGAAGAATGTGCTGAGGCCCGGCGTCAAGCAGCAGCTGCCACCGTTACCCCAGAGGCCACTGTCCCTGAACCTCCGGTACCCCCGACGACCTGCACTAAGGCTGACCTAGAGGCCCAACGCAAGAGGGTGTATTGGGTGGCGGACCTTGGGTGCGCAGGAGGCGTGCGGTGGTTCCCGTTTCCTAGGACGGAGGCCGAAATGGAGGCAATGAAGGACAAGCCTCCCCCTCTAAAGATTGTCAGAGGAGATGGTTTCCAGATGTGGCCGGCCTTGCCAGAACAGTCACTGCAGGTTCCGTACATCGACTCGTCATCCGAGGAAGAACATGACACTCGCCTGTGAGTACTCCTTTCGTCCTTTCCATCTCCTTAATGGCCGTTTAGTCCCTCCGGTTGGCAGAGCTGGTCAAGCTTGCTGCCAGTTACACACGGCCGGTGGCATTCTAACTGAATAATGGTGCCACTGTATACCACTGCTTCCAGCTGCCCTTGTTATGTTTGAGACATCCGGCCTGCTGCTAAAATCCCGGTTGTGCCTTTAGTTTGCACCATTTTACCCCTTTTTACCCCCATTTCAGGTTGAAAAGACATTTTTATGTCAGCACTATTTTAAAGGGTAAACAGGACTTGCCAGGATAACATGGCCCTGGTATTGTTAGAGTCCTGTATTGTCATTTTATATATGTGCTGCTGACAGTATTCAATAACCGGTTTTTTTTTATTCACGTCTATGTGCCCAGAGATGGACTTCCCATGTGCAAGCCTCTGAGATGTTGATTTTACTATGGACTTATTTATTGTCATGGACTATCCTGGTTCTTTAACCACTTCAGCCCCGCTAGGTGAAACCCCCTTCATGACCAGGCCACTTTTTACACTTCGGCACTACACTCCTTTCACCGTTTATCGCTCGGTCATGCAACTTACCACCCAAATGAATTTTACCTCCTTTTCTTCTCACTAATGGAGCTTTCATTTGGTGGTATTTTATTGCTGCTGACATTTTTACTTTTTTTGTTATTAATCAAAATATAACGATTTTTTTGCAAAAAAATGACATTTTTCACTTTCAGCTGTTTTGCAAAAAAAACGACATCCATATATAAATTTTTCGCTAAATTTATAGTTCTACATGTCTTTGATAAAAAAAAAATGTTTGGGCAAAAAAAAAATGGTTTGGGTAAAAGTTATAGCATTTACAAACTATGGTACAAAAATGTGAATTTCCGCTTTTTGAAACAGCTCTGACTTTCTGAGCACCTGTCATGATTCCAGAGGTTCTACAATGCCCAGACAGTAGAAAACCCCCACAAATGACCCCATTTCGGAAAGTAGACACCCTAAGGTATTCGCTGATGGGCATAGTGAGTTCATAGAACTTTTTATTTTTTGTCACAAGTTAGCGGAAAATGATGATGATTTTATTTTTATTTTTTTTCTTACAAAGTCTCATATTCCACTAACTTGCGACAAAAAATAAAAAATTCTAGGAACTCGCCATGCCCCTCACAGAATACCTTGGGGTGTCTTCTTTCCAAAATGGGGTCACTTGTGGCGTAGTTATACTGCCCTGGCAATTTAGGGGCCCAAATGTGTGAGAAGAACTTTGCAATCAAAATGTGTAAAAAATGACCGGTGAAATACGAAAGGTGCCCTTTGGAATATGCGCCCCTTTGCCCACCTTGGCATCAAAAAAGTGTCACACATCTGGTATCGCCGTACTCAGGAGAAGTTGGGGAATGTGTTTTGGGGTGTCATTTTACATATACCCATGCTGGGTGAGAGAAATATCTTGGCAAACGACAACTTTTCCCATTTTTTTATACAAAGTTGGCATTTGACCAAGATATTTTTCTCACCCAGCATGGGTATATGTAAAATGACACCCCAAAACACATTCCCCAACTTCTCCTGAGTACGGCGATACCAGATGTGTCACACTTTTTTGCTGCCAAGGTGGGCAAAGGGGCACATATTCCAAAGTGCACCTTTCGGATTTTGCAGGGCATTTTTTACACATTTTGATTGCAAGGTACTTCTCACACATTTGGGCCCCTAAATTGCCAGGGCAGTATAACTACGCCACAAGTGACCCCATTTTGGAAAGAAGACACCCCAAGGTATTCCGTGAAGGGCACGGCGAGTTCCTAGAATTTTTTATTTTTTGTCACAAGTTAGCCGAAAAAGATGATTTTTTTTTTTTTCTCTTTTTTCCTTACAAAGTCTCATATTCCACTAACTTGCGACAAAAAATAAAAAATTCTAGGAACTCGCCATGCCCCTCACGGAATACCTTGGGGTGTCTTCTTTCCAAAATGGGGTCACTTGTGGCGTTGTTATACTGCCCTGGCAATTTAGGGGCCCAAATGTGTGAGAAGTACTTTGCAATCAAAATCTGTAAAAAATGACCGGTGAAATACGAAAGGTGCCCTTTGGAATATGCGCCCCTTTGCCCACCTTGGCATCAAAAAAGTGTCACACATCTGGTATCGCCGTACTCAGGAGAAGTTGGGGAATGTGTTTTGGGGTGTCATTTTACATATACCCATGCTGGGTGAGAGAAATATCTTGGCAAACGACAACTTTTCCCATTTTTTTATACAAAGTTGGCATTTGACCAAGATATTTTTCTCACCCAGCATGGGTATATGTAAAATGACACCCCAAAACACATTCCCCAACTTCTTCTGAGTACGGCGATACCAGATGTGTCACACTTTTTTGCAGCCTAGATGCGCAAAGGGGCCCAAATTCCTTTTAGGAGGGCATTTTTAGACATTTGGATCCCAGACTTCTTCTCACGCTTTAGGGCCCCTAAAAAGCCAGGGCAGTATAAATACCCCACATGTGACCCCACTTTGGAAAGAAGACACCCCAAGGTATCCAATGAGGGGCCTGGCAAGTTCATAGAATATTTTTTTTTTTCGCATAAGTTAGCGGAAATTGATTTTTTTTTGTTTTTTCTCACAAAGTCTCACTTTCCGCTAACTTAGGACAAAAATTTAAATCTTTCATGGACTCAATATGCCCCTCAGCAAATACCTTGGGGTGTCTTCTTTCCAAAATGGGGTCAGTTGTGGGGTGTTTGTACTGCCCTTGCATTTGAGGGTCTCCGCAATCATTACATGTATGGCCAGCATTAGGAGTTTCTGCTATTCTCCTTATATTGAGCATACAGGTAATGAGATTTTTTTTTCCGTTCAGCCTCTGGGCTGAAAGAAAAAAATGAACGGCACAGATTTCTTCATTCGCATCGATCAATGTGGATGAAAAAATCTCTGCCAAAAAAAAAAAATGGAGGGGAAAGGCGTCTGCCAGGACATAGGAGCTCCGCCCAACATCCAAACCCACTTAGCTCGTATGCCCTGGCAAACCAGATTTCTCCATTCACATCAATCGATGTGGATGAATAAATCATTGCCGGGATTTTTTTTTTTTTATATATATATACAAAATGCTTGCCAAAGCATAGGAACGCCGCCTCCTCCTCAGCTCGTATGCCTTGGCAAACGTATCTGTTACTGCAGAGGAGAAATCCCGTCTTGCAGCGCCGCATACACCGACGTGTAATCTGACAGCAGCGCAATGCTTCTGTCAGAATGCACATCGGTGCTGCAGCTGGTCGATCGGTTGGTCCACCTGGAAGGTAAAAAGACAACAACGCAATAATTTTATTAACTTTGGAACAGAACATGTAACTTTAACTTTTGGAACTAAACATTAACCTGTTTGCTTACCTGTTTTTTTTTTTTGTTTTTTTTTTGTTTTTTTACCTTTATAGAACAAACCTCTCCTTCCCCATGGGTCAATGTGCAAAGCGCAAATCGCCCAAAGATGTGGCGAAGTGCGTTATGCACTTTGTCCCATGTGAAAGGAGACGTTTGCAGCAGCTGTGAGTGAATGGGCCCTAATAGCCCTGTGTGCCTATCCTGGTGAGATGTGATCCCTATGCTAGGTGTACCTGTGTGTGGTACTTTCGGAAACACTCCCCTAAGCATAGGGCAGGGTGGTCGGGACAGTCAGGACAGAAATAACGGGTGTCACGCCTTATTCCACTCCTGCTACAGACACAACATTTTTTTCGGGGTGGCGGTCGGTTTGAGGTACCAGCAACGACACTGGGGAAGTGTCGCTCGTGTAGATGGCTAACTACACTGGTGGATGGGGCCACGGAACCTCCTGGATACAGGAGGTTCGCGATGATCTCTTCCTGAAATTTGAGGAAGGATCCAGTTCTCCCAGCCTTACTGTAGAGAACAAAACTATTGTACAGAGCCAATTGAATTAAATATACAGACACCTTCTTATACCAACGTCTGGTGCGTCGGGAAACTAAATACGGAGCCAACATCTGGTCATTGAAGTCGACCCCTCCCATGTGGAGGTTATAGTCGTGGACTGAGAGGGGCTTTTCAATGACACGGGTTGCTCGCTCAATTAGTATTGTCGTGTCTGCGTGAATGGAGGAGAGCATGTAAACGTCACGCTTGTCTCTCCATTTCACCGCGAGCAGTTCTTCGTTACACAGTGCGGCCCTCTGCCCCCTTGCAAGACGGGTGCTAACGAGCCGTTGGGGGAAGCCCGCGCGACTAGTTCGCGCGGTACCACAGGCGCCAATCCGTTCTAGAAACAAATGCCTAAAGAGGGCCACACTTGTGTAAAAATTGTCCACATAAAGATGGTACCCCTTGCCGAATAAGGGTGACACCAAGTCCCAAACTGTCTTCCCACTGCTCCCCAGGTAGTCAGGGCAACCGACCGGCTCCAGGGTCTGATCTTTTCCCTCATAGACCCGAAATTTGTGGGTATAGCCTGTGGCCCTTTCACAGAGCTTATACAATTTGACCCCATACCGGGCGCGCTTGCTTGGGATGTATTGTTTGAAGCCAAGGCGCCCGGTAAAATGTATTAGGGACTCGTCTATGCAGATGTTTTGCTCTGGGGTATAAATATCTGCAAATTTCTGGTTGAAATGGTCTATGAGGGGCCGAATTTTGTGGAGCCGGTCAAAAGCAGGGTGGCCCCTGGGACGGGAGGCGGTGTTGTCGCTAAAGTGCAGGAAACGCAGGATGACCTCAAATCGTGTCCTGGACATAGCAGCAGAGAACATGGGCATGTGATGAATTGGGTTCGTGGACCAATATGACCGCAATTCATGTTTTTTTGTCAGGCCCATGTTGAGGAGGAGGCCCAGAAAAGTTTTAAATTCGGAAACTTGGACTGGTTTCCACCGGAAAGGCTGGGCATAAAAGCTTCCCGGGTTAGCGGTGATAAATTGTGTGGCATACCGGTTTGTCTCTGCCACAACTAAGTCTAAGAGCTCTGCAGTCAAGAACAGCTCAAAAAATCCCAGGGCCGAACCGATCTGAGCCGTCTCAACCCGAACTCCAGACTGGGCGGTGAAAGGGAAAACTACGGGTGCGGCTGAAGTTGGGGACTGCCAATCAGGGTTTGCCAGCACCTCTGGGATTCTAGGGGCTCTACGGGCACGTCTTTGCGGTGGCTGCGACGGGGTCACTACTGCACGTGCCACCGTACCAGCTTCAACTGCCCTTCTGGTGCTCGCTACTTCACCAGGTTGTACGGCAGTGCTGGTACTAGGTCCAGGAAGGGCTGGGCTGCTGGTGTATGCCTCACCACGTAATCCGACAGCACCAGCCCCACTCTGCTGCTCTTGAAGCGGATCCTGCGCAACCTGCGGTCTAGCGACCCGGGGCCGGGTACGCCTGGTTCTATCAGGGACCTCAGCCTCCTTGTCCGAACTTTGGGTCAGAGAGCCACTGCTTTCTACAGGTTCGTATTCTGACCCGCTGGATTCATCAGATGAGGGTTCCCACTCCTCATCCGACTGGGTCAGAATCCTGTAGGCCTCTTCAGAGGAATACCCCCTGTTAGACATGTGGGCAACTAAATTTCGGGGTATTCCCTGAGACTACCCAAGAAAAAAAAAGCAAGCCTGTCTTACAAATGGGAGGCTAGCGAAGTACCGGAGGCCGCTGCGGTTGATAAAAAATATCAAAACTGATTTTTTTATCGCCGCAGTGCGTGTAAAGTGAATGTGCAGTGATAAAAAAAAAAAAATTTTTTTGTCACTGCGGTGGGGCGGGCGTGGGCAAACGCACGTGTGGGCGACCGATCAGGCCTGATCGGGCAAACACTGCGTTTTGGGTGGAGGGAGAACTAAAGTGACACTAGTACTATTATAGATCTGACCGTGATCAGTTTTGATCACTTTCAGATACTATAAAAGTACAAATGCTGATTAGCGATACGCTAATCAGCGAATAACGGACTGCGGTGCGGTGGGCTGGGCGCTAACTGATCGCTAACTACCTAACCAAGGGGCCTAAACTATACTGAAACCTAACGGTCAATACCAGTGAAAAAAAAAAGTGACAGTTTGCACTGATCACTTTTTTCCTTTCACTAGTGATTGACAGGGGGGGATAAAAGGGGTGATCAAAGGGTTAATTGGGGTGATCTGGGGGCTAAATGTGGTGTGGTGGGTACTCACAGTAAAGATGTGCTCCTCTGCTCCTCTGCTGGAACCAACCGACCAAAAGAAGGAGCAGAGGAGCACAGCAGCCATATAACCCCATCATATTTACTAATATGTGGGGTTATATGGCTGCTGATTGGATTTTTTTAAAATCAGCAGCCTGCCAGCCAATGATCGTGGCCGGCAGGCTGCTGACGAAATAGTCTTCTGCGAAATGCCGGCCCGCGATGCGCATGCGCGGGCCGGGTGTGACGTAATCTCGCGTCTCGCGAGAGGACGCGCCGATGCGTCCAGGAGGAACTAAACAACCACCTCCCGGACGCATCGGTGCGTACAGCGGTCGGGAGGTGGTTAAACATCACGCTGTGCCAGGTCAGCGCCCCCGTTCCACTCATTATCCTGAGAAGAAGAGAACGACGCCCCTTGTCACCGCACTTCACCTTTGCCAATTGGGTCTGATAAGAGTGTAAATGACATATATATATGCATGCATGTGTCTTTCTCTATTTCAGGTCATGATTCCAGTTGGGCGGGCCCTGATGGAGTACGAGGTCGTACTCAGCTTAAAGCAGCGGGGTATGTAGTGTACGGGAGAGTAATACCCCGTCACTACTGAAGGGTCACTTGGGTATTGTCGTTCCCCCTGTATTTAAGGGGAGGTTGGTATAGAACATCTTGTCGATGTACTGCTATGTATTTTCCTGTTACTGTGAAACGTGCATGTGCAGGCCGGCTAGGGTGTCATTCCAGCTCTGAGTCACTAGAGGGAGCTAGGGAACCCTAGGTTATATAAGGCCCAGTCAGGAAGGAGTAGCAGGAGACAGACAGTGGGAGCAGAGGTCAGAAATGATCCTGTGTCTGAGAGAAGGCCAGGCTATGGGCCTGTGAGAGCATAGCAGGCCTGAAGCCTGCCGACTAGGAGAGGGTAGTAAAGGCCCTGTAACCGGGTTCCGGATCCAAGGAAAAGGTTCCCCTCCTGAGTCATCATCCGTTTAGCTGAAACATCATAAGCACCAGCCAGGACACAGAATACCACAGAGGCCGATCAGATAAAGCAAGAGGTACTCAAGATAACAGAGGAGGTACTATATAAAGACAGCTTCAAGGGTACGCCAGCTATAGGGCATTAGACCTTGGAGAATAAGTCACATGTTCAGGACCAGTCAGGAATAGTGTGCAAGCCGCCTGTACTGCATCTCCTGTAATCAACACTCTGTAAAAACATTGCTAAGACCGGCCAGTCTGTACTTCTAAGAACCACCTGTATTCATTTGTAACACCAACTGTCTTCTAAGGAACAACGCTTCCAACTGCGTCCATGTATGATTATAACTGATATTCAGTAAAGTTCCAGTTTTTGTTGGCTATCCTGTGCTTGCTTCATTCTTCTACATTACTATACACGGCGTGTCACCGTTTAATTGACACTGGCGTCACGAACTTTTAATCACCTGCCTGTTCCAGCATTCGCCCAGAATTGAAGACGACAGTGGATCCCAGGTTAGTGGGTAATCTGCACTACAAAGCCCAGCATACACTACTGACCCCCCCTGGGACACTGCAAAAGTGCATTACACCATCGCTTTTAAATAAAAGTTACTGTATTTGTAATCCAAGGGAAACAACTGTAATCCATGGGGACAATGTCATTAGTTGTAATCCACAAGGTACATAGTCATTTGTAATCCACATGAGTAGTAACGTAGCAGCACAGGTCATGAGAGTTATTAGCAACAGGCTCCCAAATAACCTGAAAAGGGAGGGGGGGGGGGGATAAATAAAAGTAGGTGGCGCTGTTGAGCACAACTTGGAGTTATTTGTAGTTGGGGAGAGTCCTTACTGCACATGTCCAGACAAGTGAGGCAATAAAATGGCAACTTATAAAAACAACAAGAGAACCTGGCTAACAGGCTCTCACCGTGCAGGATCAGTCCATGTCGTGGCTCCCAAAGTCAGTTTCTTTTATCTCTTTTGTAGAGATGGTTCAGCTCTCAGTTGTACAGATTTGGTGATGAGGGCACGTCCGTATCTAGGGGACTTCCTGAATCCCAGGAGTCGGTCTCAGACAGGCCAGCGAGTCTTCCTCCTGCCGATTTTTATCTTGGGGCCCCAGAATCCGATTCCCCGGCAGCGATCTTCAGCTCTTCTAGATGTTGTCGGATAGCCTCACGACGCTGCGCCTCCATTTCAGCCTCCCGGGCCTTGAATTCTGGCGTTGGGGTCAGCCACTCCAACCACGGGCATGCGGCACTTCATTATGGACGGTGTCGGGCTGCCAGACCACGACCAGTCCCTGGAAGCGACTTGTGGACTGATGTCCCACCTGGGGCGCAGAAGATATGGGCCTACGGGCGCCTCTTCCCTCAGCTTGAGGCCTGCTGGGTGTGGTCCGCTGGGCCAGAGCCTCCTCACGTTACGCCTGGAGTGGCAAACGGGGTTTCACGTTGATGCAGTAAGGGCTGCGGGGCCCCTCAGCGGGGGTGAACTCTACCTCCTCCTCTCGGTAAAGGCAGTTCTGGCCTGTGGACAGGCCGGGTCCTCCGATGCCCTGACAGTGGACGAAGTAGTCCCTCCCGGACTTGGCGTCCTGTATGAAGCCAGTAGCTGAATGAATAGGAAACTCTTCCTCTTCTGCTGGAACTTAAGGGAGCTGTAGTTTGTAGTCTGTCTCTTACTTATAATCCTAGGAACTTCTTGTCCTGGCTTTATAATACCTCAAGCTTCGGCTCAGCTTGGAAGGAGGCAATGCAAGCCCAGGAGGGGACAAGCAACCATGTAGACTTCAGAGGCAGGGCCTCTGGGCCTAGCAGAGCAGGCAGTGCTCTGCTCACCGACACACAACCTCTCCCTAAGGAGGGTGGACTAGAACTCCTCACTAACTAACTAAACTTCTCCCTCTAGCTACAGAGGGTTGGAAGGAACCAGAAAGTTCCTCTCCAGGGAAGCTAATACTGCCTCATATTTGTTTCACTGCTCCTCCATGCTCTCCCCCTATTAGGAGCCCAGGGGACTGCAGCCCCATACTCTTCCAGTTTCCCATCTTATGCAAAATAAAACGATATGATGCTCTATGCCAGCAGTCGCCACTAGGGGAGCCGGTGTAACACAGATGTATACACAGTCGAGTTCCGTTATTCTGACCACTTCATACTTTCGTTGTTGGCAGTGTGTAGCTCTTGAAGGACATCCTGTGTGCTTAGCTGGCTCGGTGGGTATATAAGGTGTGCTGAGCTGGCTCGTGGGTATATAAGGTTTGCTGAGCTGGCTCGGTGGGTATATAAGGTGTGCTGAGCTGGCTTGGTGGGTATATAAGGTGTGCTGAGCTGGCTCGGTGGGTATATATAAGGTGTGCTGAGCTGGCTCGGTGGGTATATAAGGTCTGCTGAGCTGGCTCGTGGGTATATAAGGTTTGCTGAGCTGGCTCGGTGGGTATATAAGGTGTGCTGAGCTGGCTCGGTGGGTATATAAGGTGTGCTGAGCTGGCTCGGTGGGTATATAAGGTGTGCTGAGCTGGCTCGGTGGGTATATAAGGTGTCCTGAGCTTGCTCGGTGGGTATATAAGGTGTGCTGAGCTGGCTCAGTGGGTATTTAAGGGGTGTGATAGGCTGTCTGCATGCATATCTTTCATTGCTGTCATGGGTAAAAGGGGCCATTTATCAGAGGGATGATTATTCGCATTTGGGCCACGGGTTGCAGGATTTCTGAAACTGCGCAGTGTGAACTGTTCTCGTGCTGCAGTGGTGAAAGTGTATGGTGAGTGGAAAAATGGCACCACTGTAAATAAGCGACATGGAAACTGTAGAGCACCACGTGCCACTGATGTGAGTGGTGAATATCAGCTGCAACGGTGCCTGAGGGCGGACCGATACGCAAGAGTGGAGCAGCTCACTGCCAAAATAAACTAGGGGGCGACCATACATGTGTCTACAACAGCCAACTGTACTGCGTATGTGCCAAAGGGTTGCCTTCTCCAATTACTTACATTTTCTGCTTCATCGGATGGATGGACGTTGGCGTGTCACGTGAGAAACATCAGAGAACAAATTACAACCATTCCTGGAAGAACACAAGCTGGTGGTGGCAGTGTTATGGTCTGGGGAGTATTTTGTGGCGTTCTCTTGGCCCACTCATCCATGTGGAAGGCACTCTCAACCAATGTAGGTATGAATCCATCCTAGCAGATCATGTACACTCATATCTACTGATTGTTTTCCCTGAGGGGGATGGAATCAACAGGACATTGCAACATATCATACGGCTAGCAATGTCCAACATTGGTTAGAAGAGCATAACCAAGACTTCCAAGTACTACCCGAGCCCCCTTATTATCCAGACCTGAACCCAACTGAGCACCTGTGGGACCACCTTGATCATCGTGTTTGGTCTATGGATCGTCCCCATACACCCTTCAGCAGCTGTGGGATGCACTGCAGTCAGCATGGCTCCAGACACCTGTGACAACCTACCAGGACCTTATGGAGTCACTCCTAGCCCGTCTAGCTGCTGTCTGTGCCGCACACGGCAGGAACTCTGGATATTAGACTAATGTGACTCAACCGTGTAGTTCTGACTGAACATTTACAGCATGACCACCAGCCACAATGAGTTTGTTATTGAGTAGAAATAGAGGTTCTCCATGATGGGAAAAAATTGTGGGTTTCCCCAAAAGTACATTTGATAATCTCTCTCTAGAGATGCAGAACCCTTAGCATTAGATGGAGGAATCTATAGGTTATTTACTTTCTGCAGGTCCCAGAGGCGCAAATGTGTTACCATCTACTGCCATCTAGTGTCCAAAAGTGGAAAAGCACTGATGTCAATATTTCTGACTTTTTTTTAAGGGTAATTCACACGTTGTGGGCAATAATTAAAGTCCTTCAGCTTAAACATGAGGGTGGAACATATAATTTCTACATACAGAAAACTATTCAGAATAGTAATAATATTCTTTATATAGTGCAAACCTATTCTTTGGTGATATAAATATCAAAATGTTTTTTTAGATAGCAGAGTAGAACTCCCCCCTGACATTCTTGTGACTGGCCATAAAATCGACAATGTCTTATTCCCAAAACCAGAACACAAGGTCTGTCTAACAGGGAAGCAGAACAACTTCACACGGGCAGGAGATAACTCCTCATAAAACCTATCCTGGCCCAGGGGTTTGCTGAAAACCCCCTAGACCTGGTGGAGCTGCTCAGAAGGTCAGGCCGAGGAGACTTTGACCTGCAGAAGGGGTCATGTATAAAAACCCATACTTTTGAATATTCATAGAAGAAATACTGGAGCTAATCCATAACTTGGCAATGTGTTCCTCAGGTTGGACTTGGTCAGGCCACTTACCCTCATCACCCGTCAGCTCAATCAGGGCTCTGTAGGATGTAGTAATTAGGGAGCTGCTCGAGTACTGCCTCATGTCTGATATGCATGTGTGCGGAACATTATGACGGGTTGGATGAAGGTAGTATGGAATCACTATGATGTCCACATGAAAGTATATCTTGGTGAACATATTAAACTGACATAATAAAACTCTGTTATATAAAGGCTATTAGCATAGCCAACACCGATGATGAAGGCCCAATACCGCAACCCAATAACCTATTGCTTTTATCTAGTTAAACCCATGCCTGTGGTAAAAATACAATACATATAACCTACAAAAAAGTTACCCGACCGCATGAAATACAAAGGATTTTTATTACATACAATAAATGACCTCACAAAACAAAAACAAGTGCAAGGACAACTAATACAAATATCAAAGGCAAGGACATATTACCCATGCTGTGTTTCTTCCGGGATGGCCCAACCACGAAGCGCGTTTCGGCGAACCTTCGTCTGGGGGTGGAGTCATCACTGCAAGGCTCACAATAACTACCCCCATCCACCAATCACTATACTAATTGTGAAAGCGTGCTCACCTAGGCCAATGAATAATAGCGAATCTCATCTTAGTGACGCGAGGCATCACATGACTCCTTGGTCACGTGACCCACATTGCGTCACATGATGACAAACCATTAAGTGTGTGTGCAAAAAGAAAGAGAAGAAAACAAAACATGATGATGATGACGTGAAATAATAAAGTAATTGAAAATTATTGTGCAATACAGTGATGAAAAAGTAAAATGTGTGAATGTGATAAAATGATGATGTAATCATAATAAATTAATCACAAATTACCATGATTACTAAGATACGATTCACTATTATTCATTGGCCCAGGTGAGCACGCTTGCACAATTAGTATAGTGATTGGAGGATGGGGGTAGTTATTGTTAACCTTGCAGTGATGACGCCACTCCCAGACGAAAGTTTGCCGAAACGCGCGTCGGGGTTGGCGCCATCCCGGAGGAAACACAGCATGGGTAATATGTCCTGCCTTTGATATTTGTATTATTTGTACCTTACTTACTTATCAACTTGTGGCGCAGTGAGGACATTACCGGCGTGTTCTCCCTCTGTGATGTCGCCCTGGCCCTGCACTTGTTTTTGTTTTGTGAGGTCATTTATTGTATGTAATAAAAATCTTTTGTATTTCATGCGGTCGGGTAACTGTTTTGTAGGTTATATGTATTAGCATAGACACTAGCCTCTCCATGACATCAGAGGAAGCAGGGCTAGTGGTGGAATCTGCAGACCTTTAGCACATGGTCATTTCTTTGGAGGACAACTTGTTTGATGATCTGACCGACTATCCTCAAGGCAACTGAACTGTCCAAAGCCATTTCCCCCTTCCCACAAATAACTTACCGTAGGGGCAGGAGTCTGAGAGATAGACTCGTGCATAGCCACTACACCGGCGTTAAGAAGGAGGGCACATGGCTTGACAGACAACCAAAAGGGGTTTTTAGATGCGGGACCTGTAAGGCCTGTAAATTTATATGTACCTCTAAAACAATCACTTGCTCGATGACTAATTTTGTCCACACCATCGGCACTTTTGCTAACTGCAAAACACGGGGGGTTGTGTACATTTGCCAGTGTTCCTGCCCCAAGGACTATATTGGCAAAACATACAGAGAACTTAGACGCAGAGTATGTGAACATTTAAATGATATAGCCAAAAAAAAAGGACACCTCCATAGCCAATCATGTCAACGATCAACATGGAGGTGATCCTGGTTCCATCAAGTTCTCTGTACTCGAAGTCGTTCCCTTCCCCCCGAGGGGAGGTGACTGGGACCGGAGGATACTCCAAAAGGAGTCCGAGTGGATTTATCGCTTCCGATCCCAGTCACCGGGAGGCCTAAACGAACGGCTGACATATACATGTTTTATTTGACAATGCCATAATACACGGCCTGTTGTTCTTTCCTTTGTCTCTGAATTAGTCCCAACCTCCGCTCTTTTGGATATCTGTAACTATGTCCCTTTTCACCATGCGGGTGCGGGAAGCACCATTACTTTAGTAGTGACACATATTATTGTCACTATATCTTTGCCCCATCTACATATATTCCAGTCATATATTGTTGGATTATGTAGGAGGTGGAGTAAAATATTTCTGCCATTTCAGTTGGCTGACTCCTCCTATTCCTCTATATGAGGGCTCAATAGGAAGACATATATATGGGTATATAAAAAACTTCCTGGGGAGGTCTTTTGTCCTTGGCCTATAAATAGTGGGGGCCAGGATTGGCTGTTCACAAAGTTTTAATATTATATATACATCTAAACCCTTTATCTGAGCCTTGACGATCTCCCAGGCTGTCTGGCCGCACTTCCGGGTCCGATGCGTTCCAACGTGCGTTCCAAATACCGGAAGTGACGTATCGCATCACTGCTATGCGTTCCACCAACCGGAAGTTCATTTTCTCGGCGTCCGGAAGTGTCACCACACGCCGGCGCTTAAATTCTGGATACAGCCAGCCCCACCTGAGCCCTCCAGCCTCCTATACCCTGGATGCATCTTCTCCAAGGGCCCCCCTCTGATCGGTGAGCACTTTTTTTCTCTGACATGGTGAGAGGTATTTACTTGTCCTCCACCATGTAACTTATATCTGATTTATTGTGTCTTTACCCACAGGTAATGTCTCCCTTGACAGAGGTTGCTCATCATCGTTATTAAAACCTAACAGGTTATATATATTATATAGGAGCTAAGTATCATTTTACGTTATCTGTTTATTTTTGTTGTTCCCTACGTTCACATCACCTCCTGATGAGCTGCCATCTGCAGCTGAAACGCGTTGGGGTTTGTTTTATTGTTTACACATGATTTCATCTGTATATGTGTGTTTTTTTTTTTTTGTTTTCCCTGGATTTATTTGCTTTCAATCCAGGTCTTCCAGTAGGGCCTTTTTAGGGCAATAAAGAGACAGGGTGTCTCCACCATCAGGGGACAACCCTGGGCACAGGATCTTAGATCTTGAGGGTCATCTAGGGAAAGAGTATTTTCCCATCCATCTACCCACCACCCCCATTCTCTCTCTTTTTTACCAAGTCGGCACTTTATTGACCGTATGTCAGAATCTATTCCCTCTCTATAAGAGGAGTCTTTGTCCCAATGTATGTATCATAGTCGGGATATCACTTGGAGCAAACCTCCTTTTGCTCTATAACCCAGTTGAATAATAAAGGTATCATTTTAAATTTAAGCACGTTAAATTCTATACTCTTTAAATCTACCGTCTTGTAACGTGTTACGTTCCATTTCTTTAATCCTTTTTATTTTGTGCATTGTATTATTACATTTTGATAACGATGTATTTTTGTGCGTACGTTCCTGCGAATATTAAAACTTCACTTTAATAAGAGGCATCTTGTGTTCTAAATGATTCCACGACCTTAGATGATGCAATATGTTTAGTTGTGTATTAACCCTGTGAATGCTAGAGAGCATAGTGGGTTTCAGTAGATAATTGTGAGCTACCTAGTTTAAAGCATCTTGTTCACCTAATACAGTCCTGATCAAAAGTTTAAGACCACTTGAAAAATGGCAAAAAATCCTATTTAGCATGGCTGGATCTTAACAAGGTTCCAAGTAGAGCTTCAACATGCAACAAGAAGACATGGGAGTGCGACAAAACATTTTTTGAGCATTGAATTTAATAAAAACAACAAATAAACTGAAACAGGTTGTTTTTCAGCTGATCAAAAGTTTAGGACCACACCTCCAAAAAAAAAACTAACCCCCCCCCCCCAAAAACAGAAATCCAACTTCCAAACATGAACTCAGTAATGAGTAGCTCCGCCGTTATTGTTTATTACTTCAAAAATTCGTTTCTGCATGCTTGATGCAAGCGTTTCCATGAGGTGAGTGGGAACATTTCTCCAAGTGGTGAAGACGGCCACACGAAGGCCATCTACTGTCTGGAACTGTTGTCCATTCTTGTAAACTTCCCTTGCTATCCATCCCCAAAGGTTCTCAATTGGATTTAGATCAGGGGAACATGCAGGATGGGCCAAAAGAGTGATGTTATTCTCCTGGAAGAAGTCCCTTGTCCTGCGGGCATTGTGTACTGTAGCGTTGTCCTGTTACCACACAGACGAGGGCCCTCAGTCATGAGGAATGCTCTCTGCAACATCTGGACATAGCCAGCGGCCGTTTGACGCCCCTGCACTTCCAGAAGCTCCATTGTTCCATTGAAGGAAAAAGCACCCCAGACCATTATGGCGCCCCCTCCACTGTGGCGCATAGATAACATCTCAGGTGGGATCTGCTTGTCATGCCAGTAATGTTGGAAATCATCAGGACCATCAAGATTACATTTTTTCTCATCAGAGAATTAAACTTTCTTCCATGTTTGGTGCTCTCTTGCAAAGTCCAAACGAGCAGTTCTGTGGCGTTCAAGGAGACGAGGTCTTTGAAGACGTTTTTTGTTTTTGAAGCCCTTCAGTCTCAGATGCCGTCTGATGGTTATGGGGCTGGAGTCAGCACCAGTAAGGGCCTTAATTTGGGTCGAGGATCGTCCAGTGTCTTGACGGACAGCCAATTGGATCCTCCGGGTCAGTGCTGATGAAATTTTTTGGGGGTCTTCCACTTGACTTTCTTGTTCCATAACCCTCAGGATTATTTAAGAAATTCCAAAATGACTGTCTTACTGCGTCCCACCTCAGCAGCGATGGAGCGCTGTGAGAGACCCTGCTTATGCAGTTCAACTAACCCGACCACGTTCAAAAAGGGAGAGTTTTTTTGCCTTTGCCATCACAACGTGTGACTACCTGACAGAAAATGACAACGAATCAACATCTTTGCACAGATTTAGCCTTTTAAAGGCATGTGGTCCTAAACTTTTGATCAGCTGAAAAACTGCCTGTTTCAGTTTAATCGTTATTTTCATTAAATTGAATGCTCAAAAAATGTTTTGTCTCACTCCCATTTCTTCTTGTTGCATGTTGAAGCTCTACTTGGAACCTTGTTAAGATCCAGCCATGCTAAATAGGATTTTTTGATCAGGACTGTATGACGAGTGGTGGCAGCTGAGATCCCTTAGATGTGAATGTCACATAGCTTAAGGGGAAGATTTAGCGTAACTGGGTGACCCTTTAAAGGGGTTTTGCCACTTCAGCAAATAGCATTTATTATGCAGAGACGGTTTCCATGGTTACGACCACCCTGCAGTCCAGCAGTGGGGGCTGTGCGTGCAGACTACAGAAAAAAGTACCAGCCTATGTGCGCTCCCACGGTCCCGGCCACCAGAGAGGCCGGCACTTTTTTTCTTATAGTGTGCAAGCACGACCACCGCTGCTGGATTACAGGGTGGTTGTCACTATGGAAACTAGCAGTGTATAAGGCTACATGCACACGACCGTTGCATGTAACACGGATGCCGTCCCTGTGCGTTCCGCAATTTGCGGAAAGGCGCGGACAGCCATTAATATAACTGTCTATTCTTGTCCGCAAAACGGACAAGAATAGGACAGGTTATATTTTTTTTGCGGACCATGGAACGGAGCAACGGATGCAGACAGCACACGGCCCCATTGAAGTGAATGGGCCCGCATCCAAGCCACAAAAACTGCGGCTAGGATGCGGACCAAAACAACGGTCGCGTGCTTGTAGCCTAATGTGATGGAAAAATGAATCCAGCCAGCAAAGCAAGCAAAATGGACAATCACAATACATTAGTAAGTGCCTTGTATTAACTTCCTCTACATGATAAATGCCACTCACTGAAGCGAGACAACCCCTTTAAGATCGCCCCTGGTCAACTATCAGTGACTGAGAGCTATGTACATATGTATACACACTTAGGCCTCATACACACAAACGCATTTTCGGTTTGCATTTTTTAAGGATCAAATGCGGACCCATTCATTTCTATAGGGCCGCAAAAAATGTGGACATCATACGATGTTATATATGTGCTGTCTGAATCCATTTATCATGTCGAGAATGTTAATACAAGGCTCTTACTAATGTATTGTGATTCTCCATATTGCTTCCTTTGCTGGCTGGACTTATTTTTCTATCACATTATACACTGCTCGTTTCCATGGTTACGACCACCCTGTAATCCAGCAGTGGTGGTCGTGCTTGCACACTATAAGAAAAAAAGTGCCGGCCTCTCTGGTGGCCGGGACCGTGGGAGTTCACATAGGCTGGTGCACGCACAGCCACCGCTGCTGGACTGCAGGGTGGTCGTAACCATGGAAACCTTCTCTGCATAATAAATGCTATTTGCTAAAGTGGCAAAACCCCTTTAAGCTCACGCGCTAAGCCTAAGTTGTGATCCTGACATATTCCACAGCTCTCTTACATACAGACGGGGGGGGGGGGGGGGGGCAGTGTCTGCCTGCGGGTTATCTTTATACCAACGTCTCTTCTTCATTTTCCTGCTAATCCATGCCCTCCTCCTAGGCAGCGTTGCCAACCTGTCGTCCAGAAATTTCTGGATGGTCGGTAAAAATAGGCAACTTTTTTTCTTGTGTCCGTGAAAAAAAGTAGATGTGTCAGTGAAGTTTTTGAGGCTGACTAGAATATTTTGGTGGTAATTATCAACATTTTACAGCTCACAGTAGATGTTGGTCATGAGTTCTTATCAGTACCCTGAGCTATAGGCACTTGTTACTTGTTTATCATTCATTATGGTTTTCCAATACGTCCGTAAAAATGTTGGCTGTCTGTGATTTTGAGATAAGTTGTCCAGAAAAAAAGAAAAATTCTGGTTGGCAACCCTGCCCCTAGGTTATTGCTGCCCTGTAGTCTTCCAGATCCCCATCTTACTAAATCTATATAACACGCTCTGCCAGCAGCCGCCACTAGGGGAGCCACTAAAACAGAGTTATATAAACTAATGTGTCATTGAGTTCAATGGGAGCATTAAAAATCCATATACAGTGAGCTCATCTAGTGGTAAAAGTGGTTGCATGTGGTAAAGTTAAAAAAACATAATATAACAAAAGTGTACAAAAAGCAGGTTTTCTAGCAAGAAGATATTCTACTCTATATTCTATATGCAGTACGTGGAAAGTGTGTGGCACTAAAGACACCTAACAGTGGAATACATGAGGTACCCCTGTATCCATTTTCAAAATGCCTCTATAAATATTTTAAAAATATCTGTATGTCTATCTAGCCAAGGAGTTTAGAGTGCCGCCTCATTTTATTTTATTTTTTGAGTATTGTTAGCAGGACATTGGCATTGGGTTCTGGAGCGATAGCATCCACCAACTTGGAGCGGTTCTGCTTTCTTCTGAAATATCTAATCTATCTACTTCATGTCTATTAATCTCACATCTATCTATTTAGCGTATCTAGCTATGAAATTAAAATTAGATTTATTGATAGGGATGTGGGATGGGTATAGGGACACATCCAGGGTGGGGGTATAGGACACCATGGCGTATATCAGGCTCCTCTCAGTCTATGGCAGGCACCATGACATACGAGGGGTGTTCAATAAGTTATCTACCCCAGCACGTTCTGTCGGTGTTAGAGAGCTGAGCTTGTCTGTGCAGGTTGAGACATGTCTGGACATGCAACACATACAGTGGTGGTTCAGTCTGATGAAAGCACCGGAAGTGACAGGATGGCAAGTGCAGTACAGTGCGGGTCTACAAAGAAAGGGAGGGAGGGATTTGGAATGTTGTCCCATGATTAAATTCCTCCCAAAGGAAGAACAGAGGACTAAAGAACTCCATGAAAGTATGATGTATATGGTGATGATGCACCTTCCTACTACCTAGTAAAGTTTTGGGCTAAGCAGTTTAAATGGAGTAGAGAATCAATTGAAGATGACCCTTATTAAGGGCAACCTGTTAAAAACATCTTCAGGGGAAATGTGTCATGAAGTGGGGGCCACGATTCTGGAAGATCGTCGGGCCTAAGTCAGTGTTATAGCTCATGAATTAGGCATTTCAGTTGGCACAGTTTCCGGTATCATTCATGATGTTTTGATGATGTCAATGGTCAGTTCCCGGTGGGTGCCACGAATGTTGATGCCTGAGCAAACAACTTGTCGCCAGCAATTTAGCCAAGAGAATTCAGATCTGCTTAGAGAAAATCCAGGTGATGATGCAGCGTTCCACATCAGTGTGTAAATGGGACACTTCAAACATCTGCTTATTTATGTATTTATCTCATGTATGGTGTGGCGAAACCAACCTCGCCACTGGGTTTTGGAGAGGGCTGTTTAAAAGCCTCTTGCCTCAGGATTATGGCCCATAGTAACGTTAAAGGAGAAGACAGACCGGCCGCACAGCTTAAATCTGTCTGTAGAATTGTATTTTATGTTATTATGCGTTCGGTTAAATTGTATGTTATGTGAGGGCACCCAGATAGCTAATATTATTGTATTCGTGTATTCTGAGTGCCATTCACCTAATGATATGCACTCAGACTTGAGCTATCTGGGGATATGTTAAATGTCTGTGTTTGCTGTGGGGGTGTGCCATTGTGTGTTTGGGTGGTGATTCCTGTCCTGTTGTCTCCACATATGTATTGGTGATCTCCCCTTTGTCCTGAGAGATAATTGGATTGCCTTCGGTCGTCTCCCAGGCAGAGAGGAGGAAACCATGATGCATTGTGGGGATATGTTGTATCTGTTCTGTATTTGCAAAACTGTAATAAAAACCAGGCTGGGTGTGCCAGCACATCAGACCACTGCTTGACCCTCAACACGGAGCCTTGTCTCGTTATTGGGGGGATTCCATGTATGCTGTTGGAGACTGATTGCCAGGAGTGTAAGCCGACTGAATGCTTTTCCTGTTCGCCTGCTGACAGCTATCCGCGAGGTTCCAGTTTGGAGTGCTATGTTGTATCCAGTTCGGGAGGTTGGTGTTCTGCAATAGCTGTGCCTGTCTCTTGGAAAGGGGCATATCGCCTAAACGGATTTTAACCCCTTCTCTGCTGAAACGGTGCCGTTACATTGGTGGCAAGCAGCGGGATCGTTCCTACAGCCAGAAGGACAGCTACAGGAGACACCATTTCTTTGGATTCTACAATTTAAGGGCAACGCATGTCCCAGTACAGCGACCCTAAAAGCACCAGGATGGAACCAGCAGTGTTATACGAGGAGGAGGACCTGGATGGCCGGGATGCATTAAGGAAAGGCATCTGGTACCAGGCCCTGGATAATGTACAATACCAGCGAGGTGAGAGTCTCCCCAGTGAAGAGCAGCGGTTGCAGAAGCAAGTGGCCCTGCGGATGTCCTTCCTGGGAGAGCAGCCCCTGGAGGAATGGGTGATAGAACTACAGCACCGGGTATGGCAGGAGCTATGGCTGGAGGATGCCTACCAGGCGCTTTGGTGGTATGTGGCACAGTTTATACCCTGGACAGCTGAGCATGACAAGCCAGAGGGAGAGGAGTTTGATGGTCCTGGCTTGTTATGGGAGTCCTTTGCAGAGCCTGACTTCGGGAGCCCTGCACAGTCCAGACTTCAGGACATTTTCTATGAGAGGGAGGCTAGGCATGAGTGGGATGACCCCCATGAAGTAGAGAAAGACCTGGCTCACCTAGCAACCCTGGAGTGGGAACTGGAGCAGGACTACCGAGATCTCTTCCACTCCATTGGGAAGGCTCAGCAGGACGGTAAGGTGACAGACCCAGATCCAGACCCATTCAGCTGGGCAGATATTGTAGAGTGTTACTGGGAAGGACCCCAGGTGGCCGGTAGAGATGGGACCGAGGTCTCTCCGCCGGTCCTGCAGGGAATTGGGAGCCCAGTCTTCATTCCCCAGAGGCAGTGTGAAGTGCAGGGAGAGGAGAGCAACGTCCTCCCTCCCCAGCGGCAGGCTGAGTTACAGGGGGCAGAGGTAGTTGTTCCTGCCCCCCTGCAGCAGCATGATTTTTTGGAAATTGGGAGCCGAGTCTCCATTCCCCAGCGGCAGACGGAGTTACAGGGGGCAGAGACAGTCGGTCCTGTCCCCCAGCGGCAGAGTGTCCTACAGGGAATAGAGAGCCCAGTCTCCTTTCCCCAGCAGCAGGACACTGTATTGGGAGCGGAGGCGGTCGGTCGCCCTCCCCAGCGGCTGGAAGTATGTATGGGAGAGGAGCTCGTTACCCCCTCTCCCCAGCGGCAGCTTAACGCACCAGGGGGAGACAGTAAGCCCCACAACTGTGCAGATGGGACCGTGGTCTCTGCACTTACAGCACAGGGGGTAGGGACAGTTGTTCCTGTCCCCCAGCAACAGGGCAGTTTAGCCAAAGGGGAGACAGTCGGTTTCCCCCTCCAACAACCAGACTCCAACCAGGCTTCTTCCGTGGTAACGCTGGCACCAGGGCAGAGTACCGCTGATCCCTGCCCACAAAGCAACCTCCACTCCAAGCCAGGGAGCAACTCAGAGACCAGGAGTACCAGCTACCAATATAACCTTGGTGGATTCACTGGACAGAGACAGCCTACTAAATTCTACAGGTCCAGTATTGGGTTGTGGGTGGGCTGCCAGACTAACTCAGGTACCGACCGGCGTGAGGTCAGGTATCTGGTTAGTCTTCCCTGGGGGGGGGAGATGTGTGGCGAAACCAACCTCGCCACTGGGTTTTGGAGAGGGCTGTTTAAAAGCCTCTTGCCTCAGGATTATGGCCCATAGTAACGTTAAAGGAGAAGACAGACCGGCCGCACAGCTTAAATCTGTCTGTAGAATTGTATTTTATGTTATTATGCGTTCGGTTAAATTGTATGTTATGTGAGGGCACCCAGATAGCTAATATTATTGTATTCGTGTATTCTGAGTGCCATTCACCTAATGATATGCACTCAGACTTGAGCTATCTGGGGATATGTTAAATGTCTGTGTTTGCTGTGGGGGTGTGCCATTGTGTGTTTGGGTGGTGATTCCTGTCCTGTTGTCTCCACATGTGTATTGGTGATCTCCCCTTTGTCCTGAGAGATAATTGGATTGTCTTCGGTCGTCTCCCAGGCAGAGAGGAGGAAACCATGATGCATTGTGGGGATATGTTGTATCTGTTCTGTATTTGCAAAACTGTAATAAAAACCAGGCTGGGTGTGCCAGCACATCAGACCACTGCTTGACCCTGATCACGGAGCCTTGTCTCGTTATTGGGGGGATTCCATGTATGCTGTTGGAGACTGATTGCCAGGAGTGTAAGCTGACGGATACGCTTTTCCTGTTCGTCTTTCGGCAGCTATTTGCGAGGTTCCAGTTTGGAGTGCTATTTTGTATCCAGTTCGGGAGGTTGGTGTTCTGCAGTAGCTGTGCCTGTCTCTCGGAAAGGGGCACATCGCCTAAACGGATCTTAACCCCTTGTCTGCGGAAACTGTGCCGTTACATATGGTATTTCACATTATCAGTCCGGCCTTGTCATTTCAACCCATTTGCCCCTAGGTGTGCTGGCTCCACACTAGATATAGCTTTGGGTGTGTCTAGCTTAGAGAAGAGAGAGAGCAGAATGTTATGTTAGAGTCAGAGTGAGAGAGCAGAAGCAAGTTCATGGAGGAGAGAAACAGGCCTAAATCAACATGTAGCTGTTTTCCTTTCCTCTGAGCCCTGATCAAGCCTAGAGAAGACAACCACAGCAACCAAGCACTAGACAGTAAGTCTATGTATAAATATGAAGTAGGCCTAGTGAGGGTTACAGCTGAATCTAGCTTATGGACCTCATCAGCACCAGTGCCTGAGAGTAACTTTTCAAGTGCCCAGACACGTATGGATAATTAGTGCACAGAATTGTCCTTATCCACTACACAAGCCTTCCAGGACATAGTGGAAAAACCTATAGCCCACCGTAGCCTCACGTGTTTCCCTGTGGTTTGGTATGTTACAAGAATTGGCATCACGAACAGGATACAAAATCCCCTGCGCCTTATACGAACAGGATACAAAATCCCCTGCGCCTTATACGAACAGGATACAAAATCCCCTGCGCCTTATACGAACAGGATACAAAATCCCCTGCGCCTTATGTGAACAGGATACAAAATCCTCTGCGCCTATTAAGGATAAGCCCCACTTGCTTTATTGAGAGACTTTTGCTTGTTGCACATTTTCTTGAACTGGGGAATTGTTTGAATCGCTTGAAAACTACATGGGCATACTACCCAATCACTTGCTATAAAATTGCAGTGTCAAGAGAGGAAAAATTGCATGTTTCTGTGTCAATATCACTGTTTGCTGTTAGTGAATGGGCTTTTGCATTGAACCTAAAATGGCCGCCAGAGGCCTTCTTGATTAATTTGCTGCGCCATTACTTTGAGTTACGCCCTGCTAGCAGCAGGAAAATTGAGGTACACCCCCCTCAGAGCGAGAAAATTTAAATTCAAAATGTGCCTCCCACCGCTCTGGTATCATTCTAATAATGCTGACACCTCCCTTATGCAAAGCGGATCTAGGGGGAGGGTCACACAGCAGAAGAACGTGACGTGCGTACGAGTACACAAGAGAGAAAGACGTGCAAGAGAGAAAGAGCATTGCATCGGGCAACAGCGCTACTGATGAGTCTGAGAAATGCGCCACGCAGGTACCGGAGGCAAGCGCAGGCCTTATGACGGAGGTCACGATCGCAAGAGCAGAGACAGAGATCCTCAATGCTCCCGTCATAGTTGTCAGACCGACTTCCACCGCAGCTTATGATGAGCACAACATATATGGGAATCGTATTAGAGAGAGAGGAAGATCCTCCATGTGAACCACTCACTTATACTACAGGTCAGTCGCCTGCAATGGCGTCCGCTGCATATGCTCCCTTAATTGCCGAAAGATCCAATCTAAATCCGACTGTACCCACGTTTATATGGTCAAATTTGCCCCATGCTAAGCTTTGAGCCAGTTCATCAGCTGAAATCAAAGCTGCATGTCTTCCTAGGACCCACGAGAGTAAGAAGTATAATGAGGGGATTACTAGGAAACTAATGGAGGCCCCCGTGGAAGACTTCCCAGTCCCAATTAGAAAACTGGGCCGTGTTTTTTCATTCTGTAAATTGAGAGGCTTTGGATTTCTCAGAGATCTGGAACATGGTCTTGATTATTATGTGAATCACCGGTCAGTCAACTGAAAAGACTGCCTATCCATTTGCACAGTTTGTTTGTGGATGAGGTAGTCAAATTCACTCCGGCAGAGGGCACTGGAGGCCCCGATGCTACCTGTGTCACGCAGCCCAAGCCAGAAGCAGAATAAAGCTGGGAGCCTGCGGAAGGCTCAGAATCAGAAGAGGATGAGGAGCCAGTGGCCCTAAGCGTCCGGACGCAAAATATGTGCCATCAGTTCTTTCTAGTCAGAACCAGTACGCCACTGGCTTTGCAGGGACTAACATTCTGTGGCAGTCCGCTATTGCTACTCAAGACTTATATGACCACCCCAAGGCTAAGCAGAGACCACTCCAGGTCAGGCCAAAGCCTGCACCTACTCCCGATTCAGTACAGGAATGTGCACAGCTCTTACAGCAGTTTTCTATTCATCACAGCCAGGCCATTCCAGTTCAACCTCAAGAGGTAAGACCATCTGCACATCTTCCTATAGAGGTTATCCTTGGTGCTACTTCGAAACCTACAGCTGCGGTTGAACAAGCTCCAGTTAAAAAACCCGAACTTGGGCCGGAGTCCAGTATCCTTCAGCAGGAGAAAGAGAGATCTTCTGTATTTGAGGTGAGAAGATATCTAAAGCTTCCATTTATTCCTACCAAACACTTGACAAAAGTAAAACCTGAATCCCTATACCAACTGATGTACCCAGCTCTCCAGACCCCTATGCATAAGTAGGCCGGTTGGCCATTACTAAAAGTGAAGCAGTAGCACTGTTAAGGGCGGAGTTCTATGTTTTGTTTTTGGTTTGAGCTCCCTCTCCTTTATTAAAAGGACTCTATTAAGGACTCCACCATCCAGACAACATCCAAGTTGCACCCTTTTATTCCCTTTTTATCCCCTTCTCAGGTTGTCTGAGACTTTAAGAAAGTCCAGCAGTAGAGATACCAATATATACAGAATAAGGGTAATAGTGAGGAAATAAACAAGTCCAGCAGTAATACCCTGTTCAATGATTGGATAACTCAATTTAATGAGAATAAACAAACTTATACATAGTCATTAGGGTGGGCCATGACACAGTAAGACACACTATAGTGAGTGGTGGGGAAATTGTCCCTGCCACTGCTGCCCTACTCTGGTCCTCTGCCCAGGGACGTCCCCTAATGGTGGGGACTCCCTGTCCTCGTGCCTTGCCTCACCTCCTGTCTAACCCTGATGAGGTGACAGGTGAAGAGAAACTAGTGTCAGAGTGGTCCCCCAATGGATGACCAGCACAGATAACAAAAAAAGAAAAGAAGGTGTCCACTGTATACAGCCCTCGTGACGGATCGCCAGGAGGTACAGGGTCAACCAAGTGGGTAAAATACGCAGACAAACACACGCACAAAAATACACTGATAAGATAGTTTTATGATGTAAATATGATACACTACAACCCCGACGCGTTTCACCCATCGAGTGGGATCATCAGGGGGTAATACGAGGTAGGTATACTCCAGACAAGGGGCCTCGTCCAATAATAATGCGTAATTTAAAATTGCGTTTGGAAATTACGTAAAGACAACAGACCCATATGTTATATGCCGAAGAATAGATAAATGTATGCCAAAAGGCGAAGTACGTACGGTCACTTGACAAAGGAATTGACGATGGAGAATGACCTATGCACGTAGAGTGCAAATCTCTGCAAGGAAAAAAACAACAGAGATATGGACATAAGTGAAGATAAACACTAGCCATGTGAGTGCACATCCAGTACTTAATAAATACCTGAAGTCACAGAGGGCACCAAGTCAAAAAGTGATAACTTGTGAGAGTGCTCATGGGAGGGCGTCAGGGGTAATAACCCTGAATAGCCCGTTTATAGATACAACTGTAAGAGAAAGGATGGTCACAATACTCATATTGGTTATATCCGCTCAGATAAAAGGAATAGAGATAGAAACAGCTCAAGTACCTGAGAGTGACTGCCAATGCAGAACGGTCCCGCAGAGTATGGCCCCTACAATCTGGAGCTACCCAATATCTAGTGCCTAGGAAGTAATAAAGGCTGTGAAGTCGAACCTGTGGACTGACTATCAAGAGGATGTAAAAGTAACAATCATGTGTAATCACATGGTACCACCGTCGATGTGGAGCAAAGGGTCTGAGGCAAGGTAATCAGATCACCACCCCCTATTTAAATACCCAGCCCGCCAATTAGTGGGGGGCAGCAAGCTCCGGGTGGAGAGACATCCACCGAGCTGCTGGCTCACGAACACCGTTGCGCGTGCGTTCCACAGTGGAACGCACCCCGAGCTGCATCCTCTCAGACAGCCAGCCGGCCGGATTGGCCCCTTGTCTGGGGTATACCTACCTCGTATTACCCCCTGATGATCCCACTCGATGGGTGAAATGCGTCGGGGTTGTAGTGTATCATATTTACATCATAAAACTATCTTATCAGTGTATTTTTGTGCGTGTGTTTGTCTGCGTATTTTACCCACTAGGTTGACCCTGTACCTCCTGGCGATCCGTCACGAGGGCTGTATACAGTGGACACCTTCTTTCCTTTTTTTGTTATCTGTGCTGGTCATCCATTGGGGGACCACTCTGACACTAGTTTTTCTCCACCTGTCACCTCATCAGGGTTAGACAGGAGGTGAGGCTAGGCACGAGGACAGGGAGTCCCCACCATTAGGGGACGTCCCTGGGCAGAGGACCAGAGTAGGGCAGCAGTGGCAGGGACAATTTCCCCACCACTCACTATAGTGTGTCTTACTGTGTCATGGCCCACCCTAATGACTATGTATAAGTTTGTTTATTCTCATTAAATTGAGTTATCCAATCATTGAACAGGGTATTACTGCTGGACTTGTTGTCTGAGACTTTAACTTGCAACGCTCAAAGAAATGTACCCAGAAAATACTTTTCTGTGCCTTAAAAACTTTTGCACTTTAATAGTAAAACACTTCATCCAGCTCACCTTCCTGATCAAGTACATTCACCCGACTCCTGAAACCTTTGGGGTGGGTCCCTTTTGCAATCAGCAGAAAAACTTGAAACAGGAATGGTTCCGGATTCAATGGAGATCCTCTTTAAAACTTCTTCTATATTTAAACATTCATTAACAGCAGACAGCCACATGGTGCACAAGACATGTTGACGCGTTTCGGGTACTGGACCCTTAGACGTAAGTCTTGTGCACCATGTGGCTGTCTGCTGTTAATGAATGTTTAAATAAAAAAATAAGTTTTAAAGAGGATCTCCATTGAATCCGGAACCATTCCTTTTGCACTTTAACCCTTTGGATTACAAATTATTTATACCCCAAATCAGGGATGGACTTTGTCTCGACTATGTCATGGACGGCATTGCCCCAAATGTGAGATCACCGCCCATTTTATCCCCGTCAAGCACCGAAGTGTCCTTATGCACTAAGAATTAAAAAGTGATATATATATATATGTGATAAATTGCCTAATCTGTATTGTTCTGTATAACCCTTTATTACAGGAGGTTATCGAAGTGTCATGATAGTATATTGCAATGAACATATGTATGTTTGTGTATGGAGTGTATTTGGTGTATTTCAGGAGACGGCGTAGAGATCCACAGCTTCAGTCACTGCAAACGTCGAGGACGACTTAACTTTTAGCAGTGGGGTATGCAGCGTCCCACATATGTGTGTAAATGGAACACTTTAAACATCTGCTTATTTATGTATTTATCTAATGTATGGTATTTCACATTATCAGTCAGGTATTGTCATTTCAACCCATTCGCCCCTAGGTGTGCTGGCTCCACACTAGATATAGCTTTGGGTGTTTCTAGCTTAGAGAAGAGAGAGAGCAGAATGTTATGTTAGAGTCAGAGTGAGAGAGCAGAAGCAAGTTCATGGAGGAGAGAAACAGGCCTAAATCAACATGTAGCTGTTTTCCTTTCCTCTGGGCCCTGATCAAGCCTAGAGAAGACAACCACAGCAACCAAGCACTAGACAGTGAGTCTATGTCTAAATATGAAGTAAGTTTTTGTATAGGAAATAGCTACACCCACTTGCAGCCACTATGAGGTGCTCTAGTCTGTGAGTGACTCACCCTTCACAGTTACAAAATTGGATATAATACTAGGAGACTGGCACTCTCAACACATGGGGTCACACGGTTCTCAAGCAGGTCACAATGTTTATTAATAGTACATAAAAAGTTAAAAGACTAAAATGGATTAGTCTTTTAACTTTTTATGTACTATTAATAAACATTGTGACCTGCTTGAGAACCGTGTGACCCCATGTGTTGAGAGTGCCAGTCTCCTAGTATTATATAAATATGAAGTAAGCCTAGTGAGGGTTACAGCTGAATCTAGCTTATAGACCTCATCAGCACACATGCCTGAGAGTAACTTTCTAGGTGCCGGGACAGGTATGGATAATTAGTGCACAGAATTGTCCTTATCCACAACACAAGCCTTCCAGGACATAGTGGAAAAACCTAAACCTTTTAGGAAAGCATCCTGAAAATAATGTAGCAGAAGACTGATGCCTGCCACGAGGGAGAACGCCCTTATTGGATAGCTCAAGATAAGTAGAAACCAGTATATTTAGTACCAGAGTGCTATAGATTAAACTTAGAACTATTATAAGAAGTCTTGCCCGTAAAGTGTCAACCCTAAAGAGAAAACTCCTCAACTGACAATTGCCTAAACCTGATAAGTGGAATACAATTGAACTTATTTCATTACAGTCATCACTTATGCCATATGAATGCACTTTATTGATGGACTGTAACATCTGCCTTGAGACCGTTTTTTGGGATACAGAAGGCATTTTATTACTAGAATTGCCACACAAGATAATAATTACTGGAGACACCTATGCTTCAACAATAAAGGCATTACGTGAGGAAATCAAAGGGAAACGCCTTGGGAAATTGTCAGCAGGTATGCTACTGATTCACGACAATGCGCCAGCTCACAAGTCTCGCAAATCACAAGTTGCTATCAGGGAATGCGGCTTCATAGAGCTTAACCATCCACCCTACAGTCCAGACCTGGCTCCCAGTGATTACTTTCTATTTCGGAACCTGAAGAAATTTCTGCGTGGGTAACGATTTTCTGATGATAATACAATCAAAGAGGCGGTAACATGGTTCCTGCAGCAGCAAGAAGTCTCGTTCTTTTGTGAGGGCATTCGATCTTTATTGGTGAAGTTGAATAAGTGTGTTAAAGTAAATGGGATTTACATTGAAAAGTAGTAAGTTCAATTTTCTCAGAAAATGTTTTTCATATTCAGGTAGATATTATTGGTAAACTTATTGAACACCCCTCGTATTGTGCTGCTATGGCCACTGTGTCCTCCTCTTCCCCAGTTGTATGGATAGTCTCTCTTCCTCCTCCATGGAGGTGAAGTCTGAGAAGAGATCAGACAGTTTCCTGAGGTGTGTTTCCCTCGCTGCTGAGTATTTGAAGCACCACAGCAGGAAGTGGGCCTCATCCTCCAAGGCCTCCTGGTCCACTGCTGGCCCAGTCTTCACTCCCTCAGCTTATAGTGCTGTCAGTGCTGTCCGTATTCAATAAGCAGGCTGTGGGCACTCAGTCTGTAGCTGCATCAGGATGTGTCGTCTCTGAGGTTAGGGAGTTTCTCCAGATATGGGGCCAGTTTGTACGTTCTCTGTGGGCTCTGGTATACTTGTCAGCTTCTGTGATGTTCTTATGTCTTTCCTCCAGATGCTGATATATTCCTCTTTGCCCTTGTGTATTGTCTTCTGAATTTCCTCTTTTGTTGGGCTATACTGGTTGGTGGCTTGGTCAGGCTGTACTGGCTTTGCGGCCTGATTGTGCTCTACTGGTTGGTGGCCTAATTAGTCTGTACTGGTTGGTGGCTTGGTCAGGCTGTACTGGTTGATGGTTTGGTCAGGCTGTCCTGGTTGGTGACTTGGTCAGGCTGTACTGGTTGGTGGCTTGGTCAGGCTGTACTGGTTGGTGGCCTGGTCAGGCTGTACTGGTTGGTGGCTTGGTCAGGCTGTACTGGTTGGTGGCTTGGTCAAGCTGTACTGGTTAGTGGCTTGGTCGGGGTGAGTTGTTTCAGGGTGCTTTGTTTTTCTGGGGCTCCTTGGTGTAGCAAGACATTGTGATGGTAGGAGCTGGGACTTCTGCTATGTAGTTGGGCCCAGAATGATCGTACCCTCTTCTGGATAGCATGGTGTAGTGTGAATATTCCCAGCTCAGCTCGGCAGGTACTGTTTGAGGTGCTCCGATGTACTTGGAGAAGGTGTTTGCGGAATTGTAGGTAGAATATTTCTGTTGGCTCAGAGTCACAATTTGACCAGTCTGGGTATGTATCTGGGCCCAACACTTCACTGCCATACAGGAGGACGGGGCAATGATGCTATCAAAGATTTTGAGCCAGACGGCCACTGGTGGTTTGAGATTCTACAGACGCTTTCTAATGGCATAGAAGGTTTTGCATACATGTCTATTAGCATCTCTATGTCTTGTTTAAAGCTCCCTATCTGTCTGATTTCTAGGTTCAGGTTGGTGTACCTATTGATTTATGTAAGCAGACAGTTGTTTAGTAGGAAGGAAGGATGCCCGGCTGCTTCTGGTTTCTCTTCTGGAACACCATGCTGTTGGATTTCTTTGGTTTGATGGGCAGTGTCCACATGGTGCTAAATTTCTCCAGGATTTGCATGTTGTCTTAGAGACCTTTCTTGGTTAGTGACAGCAGCAGGAGGTCATCTGTATGCAGCACAAATTTCACCTTGGAGTCATGAAGGGTGCGACCTAATCGTGAGGAGGACTCCAAGGCCACCGCCAGCTCATTGATGTAGAAGAGGGGTTGGACTGAAGCTGCAGCCCTGTCTAACTCCTCGACTGTGCTGGAAGTGAACCTTTTCTGCCTTTTCTTTAAGTTATTTTCCATTTTTCATGTGACCTTCAGCTGATGAGTCATAAGACTTTATTTTTCTTATTCCTAGCCTTCACCACACCTTTTGGCATCTGAGAATACTTCTCTAAGGCAGCTAGATTATTTAGAAACATTCCTGCTCTGGGAGGCAACTGGAAAGTGTGCCCTAAAGGAGGTGGTCCATCTCCTTTTAGATGGCCATATGTAGCCTTGTGCCCTTTCACTTGTTTGCAGGTATTTTGTAAGCCGTGTAACGGGGTGGACTCCCCAGGATACAGCGAAGTCACGAACCAGGAATACAACTCAACCACCAGCTTTTGCCAAAACTGAATTTTACTTAAACATGGTAATAAACACAACCAGAAATGTTCGGAACATACAATAAATTTACATACACCCAGCCCGAAGGCTGAGGCCCTTGTGCTGCACAGCGCGGAGCCCTCCAATGGATGCAGGAGGAAAGTGTGGTAATTTAGCTGCTGGCGGGCACAACTAAACTGCCACACCTTACCTGTTATTACCCTTAAAAACAAGAACCTCTGTATGGGTGTGTGGTAGAGGCTACCCTGTGGTGCAGCACAACAGCTTACAAAGCTCTACAGGATTCCCCCTCCCATAACTGGTCTTGTAGCCCATGCCTGAGTATTCCTCCTGAGCAAAACATCAGCCTGGCTTGAGTTTGTGGGAAGTTTATCAGCTCTCCAGTGTGAAATGTCCCTTTAAATTATGGAGTCCTTGCAATGAACAATAGCAACACTTGTGGCCTGACACAAACAGAGACCCTGACTAACTAACTACAGGCCTGGTCTCAGTCTCTAGGCATTAACACTGTAATGAGGTGCGTGCACAATCTTACCGACCAGGGTCTGCTCTGCATCCGCTGGTGACTCTGAACAGAACAAATGCCTCTCCAAAAAGCATGCGGTACCGCAGTGTATGTAGCTTTGCTCCTCAGCGTTCCTGAAAGCAATCCTCGTTTCCTCTGGACAGGATCAGGGTCTTGGACACAATCAGCTGCCGCTCTGGTCACTGAGAGATGCTCTCACACCTGAATGCCGTCGGATCCTCTACTAACACAGTTCCTCAGTCTCAGCTCCCTCTAAGATGGCTGCTCCCTTTTCTCTTCCCCTTGAGGCTCTGTGTAACTCCAGCTCTCATGAATATGGAAATATATGCAGTCTGTAGCTTGTTTAGGAAAAAGCGGCATCTTGTGGCCAAACAGCAGAATGTCAGTCCAGATAATTAAATTGAATCTACACAAATAGTGTTCAGACAAGGAGAGCTGTTTCCCCATCTCACAATTTGATGGATTTCATAAGTGCAATTTCCAACTGCTTTAAGTAGGTGACAGACTGTTCTCAGAAAGGTACGTTTAAAGGGTTTTCTGTCACCAGAAATACCTAAATTACACTGGCTGACATTAGCGATGTGCTAATATTAGCTAAACCTCACTAGCCTATTCCTAGGTTTATCCATGCCACCGTTACTCCATAAATGTAACTTTTATAATATGCAAATTAGCCTCTAGGAGCGGGGGGGGGGGGGCGTTGCTCATGCTCCAAGAGGCTCCGTTCCCCCACCTCTCCTGCCGGCGCTGAGTGCATGGTAAATCTCACGCCTGCGCTGAGCCGTTCATTATTCAGCGCAGGCGCAGTAAGGAGGTTGGCAGCCAGTGAGCATCCTTCCTTCACTATGCCTGTGCGCGAATACTGAACAGCATGGCGCAGGCGTGAGATTTACCATGCACTCAGGGCCGGCAGGAGGATGCAAACGCTGCCTGGCCCTGTCAATAAAGACTTGGAGGGAGGTGACAGAGGTGGGAGAACGGAGCCTCTAGGAGCAGGAGCAACAACACCCCCCCCCCCCCAACTCCTATAGGCTAATTTGTTTGCATTTATGGAGTAACGGGGGCATGGATAAAACTAGGAATAGGCTAGTTAGGTTCAGCTGACATGTCATCCAGGGTAATTTAGGTATTTCTGGTGACAGAAACCCTTTAAGCTGGATGCCATACACATTCGAGGGTCAAAACTCTGCCTGGATCTGTATAGAGGGAGATCTTAGCATCCACTGGTTTAACCCTTTATACAGCACTTTCAATTCTCCTCTTTCTTGATTACCGTGTATTGTGAAGGATCAAGGAGATGTCCATTTTGTCTCCTCCTCCAGTGCTACGGCACGAGAAAGGGTATTTCTACATATTTTCAACTATAGGAAGCTTTGCTGTGGTTGGGAAGCCTCTTGATGCAGCAGAAACCTTCCCCTCACTGCTCCTATTAGCTAAACGACCCCATCAGACGTTCTACTTGTTGTAGGAACCTACAAATGTCTTATCCATTGCCAGATGAATATTCAGTTATTTACCTCCTCGGTCATTGATAGGTTTTGTGTCTACCTTTTGGCAATAACACTTATGTCAGGCCTTCATAGAAGGTCCTCAGCAGCAGCCGACACACAGAGTTATGTCTGCAGTATAATGATCAGAAATTAAGAAGGAAGTCCCAGTTTTATGGGGCATAATGTTCTTGTCATGATCCAGAGTCATAAATGTTTTAATTATGTGATTAATATTTAACACTGCCGGCACACGATCAGCACCGGACTCAGCCTTCTGGATCATCGCTTCCACACGTAGAAGGAGAAGCGTCAGCTGTACGAGGTCCGTGTCCTGACTCATCTCCCAGTGGGACGATATGGGGGAGCTCAGTGCAGCCATCTCACTGCTAAGTGGAAGTGGCAGCTTCTGAGAAGATGATGTAAATTATGGAGAGGAAGTAGGAGGCTCTGTGAACAGACAGGGAACGTGTCCCCAATCCTCCAGTACAGGGTTTTAATGTACACTGTACATCACTGCCATACGCTGGGATAGACGGAGGGATAGAAAACGAAGAAAGTGTAAAGAAGATCCATTAAGACTTGCACATTAAACAGATATTCAGGCTTAAAGGGAAACTATCTTACTGCCTCCTATGTACAAGAATATAACTACTATAATACTGCCTCCTATGTACAAGAATATAACTACTATAATACTGCTCCTATGTACAAGAATATAACTACTATAATACTGCCTCCTATGTACAAGGATATAACTACTATAATACTGCCTCCTATGTACAAGAATATAACTACTATAATACTGCTCCTATGTAGAAGAATATAACTACTATAATACTGCTCCTATGTACAAGAATATAACTACTATAATACTGCCTCCTATGTACAAGAATATAACTACTATAATACTGCCTCCTATGTACAAGAATATAACTACTATAATACTGCTCCTATGTACAAGAATATAACTACTATAATACTGCCTCCTATGTACAAGGATATAACTACTATAATACTGCCTCCTATGTACAAGAATATAACTACTATAATACTGCTCCTATGTAGAAGAATATAACTACTATAATACTGCTCCTATGTACAAGAATATAACTACTATAATACTGCTCCTATGTACAAGAATATAACTACTATAATACTGCCTCCTATGTACAAGAATATAACTACTATAATACTGCCTCCTATGTACAAGAATATAACTACTATAATACTGCTCCTATGTACAAGAATATAACTACTATAATACTGCCTCCTATGTACAAGAATATAACTACTATAATACTGCTCCTATGTACAAGAATATAACTACTATAATACTGCTCCTATGTACAAGAATATAACTACTATAATACTGCCCCTATGTACAAGAATATAACTACTATAATACTGCCCCTATGTACAAGAATATAACTACTATAATACTGTCTCCTATGTACAAGAATATAACTACTATAATACTGCTCCTATGTACAAGAATATAACTACTATAATACTGCCTGCTATGTACAAGAATATAACTGCTATAATACTGCCTCCTATGTATAAGAATATAACTGCTATAATACTGCTCCTATGTACAAGAATATAACTACTATAATACTGCCTCCTATATACAAGAATATAACTACTATAATACTGCCTCCTATGTACAAGAATATAACTACTATAATACTGCTCCTATGTGCAAGAATATAACTGCTATAATACTGCTCCTAGGTACAAGAATATAAATGCTATAATACTGCCTCCTATGTATAATAATATAACTGCTATAATACTGTTCCTATGTACAAGAATATAACTACTATAATACTGCTCCTATGTACAAGAATATAACTGCTATAATACTGCTCCTAGGTACAAGAATATAACTACTATAATACTGCCTCCTATGTACAGGAATATAACTACTATAATACTGCCTCCTATGTACAAGAATATAACTGCTATAATACTGCTCCTATATACAAGAATATAACTACTATAATACTGCTCCTATGTACAAGAATATAATTACTGTAATACTGCTCCTATGTACAAGAATATAACTGCTGTAATACTGCTCCTATGTACAAGAATATAACTACTATAATACTGCTCCTATGTACAAGAATATAATTACTGTAATACTGCTCCTATGTACAAGAATATAACACCTATAATACTGCTCATATGTACAAGAATATAACTACTATAATACTGCTCCTATGTACAAGAATATAACTACTATAATACTGCTCCTATGTACAAGAATATAACTACTATAATACTGCCTCCTATGTACAAGAATATAACTACTATAATACTGCTCCTATGTACAAGAATATAACTACTATAATACTGCTCCTATGTACAATAATATAATTCCTATAATACTGCCTGCTATGTACAAGAATATAACTGCTATAATACTGCCTCCTATGTATAAGAATATAACTGCTATAATACTGCTCCTATGTACAAGAATATAACTGCTATAATACTGTTCCTATGTACAAGAATATAACTACTATAATACTGCTCCTATGTACAAGAATATAACTGCTATAATACTGCTCCTAGGTACAAGAATATAACTACTATAATACTGCCTCCTATGTATAAGAATATAACTACTATAATACTGCTCCTATGTACAAGAATATAACTACTATAATACTGCTCCTATATACAAGAATATAACTACTATAATACTGCTCCTATGTACAAGAATATAACTACTATAATACTGCTCCTATGTACAAGGATATAACTACTATAATACTGCTCCTATGTACAAGAATATAACTACTATAATACTGCTCCTATGTACAAGACTATAACTACTATAATACTGCCTCCTATGTACAGGAATATAACTACTATAATACTGCTCCTATGTACAAGACTATAACTACTATAATACTGCCTCCTATGTACAAGAATATAACTGCTATAATACTGCTCCTATATACAAGAATATAACTACTATAATACTGCTCCTATGTACAAGAATATAATTACTGTAATACTGCTCCTATGTACAAGAATATAACTACTATAATACTGCCTCCTATGTACAAGAATATAACTACTATAATACTGCTCCTATGTACAAGAATATAACTACTATAATACTACTCCTATGTACAAGAATATAACTACTATAATACTGCTCCTATGTACAAGAATATAACTGCTATAATACTGCCTCCTATGTACAAGAATATAACTACTATAATACTGCCCCCTATGTACAAGAATATAACTGAAGCCTGAGGTTCTGCTTGATACAGCCAGCAGTGTGTTTACCAGTTGTTGCTCCTCAAAGGTTGGGACAAGGTGTGAGAATGTTCAGTTCTGCTTCCTGTTAATAAATAGGGAGAACGTGAGTTTCTGAGACAGACCGCTGCTGGTGTTCAACTGCAGAAGACTTTTTCCAAGGGCAATGCAGTACAGTATGAACAGGGCTGCAGTATAATATACTATGTAATATAATGTGGTGTATGATATGTAATATATTATGTAGTATAGTATAATATTGAGGATAGTAGAATTTCCAATATAATGTCATATAAGGTGTAACATATAGTACGGCATTGTATTACGTTGCAGTATGATGTAATAATATGAAACTCTGCTCACTTTATTACATAGCAGTGTAGGATAATGTGCTTGTTCTCACTCTGTGCTGTGTCTTCTGTAGGAACTTCAGTCTCGGCTCTCGACACGTCCATCACTATGAATCTGTAGAGGGAGCTAATGCCTCACAGAACACAATGCGTGTCTGGTGCCCATTGTAGGAATCTTCTCCACAATCTCTTGATCTTCAGAGGACACGTCCCTCCTGCTGCAGGATTATGTTCTATCTGTGTAGATACCATATAATCCTCCAGCGGGAGAAGTGTCTGTATCTGTTTATTATGCGTCTCTTCAGAAGGACAGCCAGCCATCGATCAAAGGGTTATGCTCATGGTTGAGCAAATCGAAGTTCACAAAGTGGACTTTTATCCAAATTTCAGGAAAAATTAGATTTGCTGCAAAGCCGAATTTCCTCAATCTTTGTGGTAACAAATTGATTTTCCCTGAAATGGCGGGAAAATAAAAAAATCATACTCACCTCATCCATTTGATCGCGAAGAGGGCGCCACTGGCCATCTTGCTTGAACATCCCTCATGAAATTTTGTGCGCGGTGACGTATGAAGTCATCATGTCAGCCAGGGTGGAGACGTCCTATGTCGCAATGCACGAAATTTCATGCAAGATCTTCGAGCAAGATGGCCGCGGCGGCCTCTTGGTGACCAACATGGATGAAGTAGGTATGGCTTAATTATTATTTTTTTTGCAAACCATCAAATGCTTTAATATGGATCTCAGATGCTGCGATCAGCGAGGAATGCGGCATCCATGACGGGGGCGGCGCAATCGCCGTTACTTGTCAACGTAACCACTATTTATAAAGAAATGCACTTCATGATGAAGTAAATAGTCACAATCAAATCTCAAATTTAACGAAGTAGCCGAATCGAATTTTAGAGAACCATTTATCTCTACTCGTGGGCTGAATATCCTGGAGCAAAAAGGAAGGGTAATGGCTCCAGAGCATCCTTCATGTCACTACTCTGAGTACAGCACCAGCTCTGGTAGTACAGCACACCAGAGCTCTACTATGTGGACATGATAGTGAGTAATGATACTACTATATTACCTGTGTTGCACTATTATTGGGCAACTTTGTGGAAGAATTACTCTCCCCTTCCAAAAGAGAACTCTTCCTAAAGATGGATTCACTTATTTTTTGTTTGGAGTCAGAGATTAAAAAAAACTCACTGAAAAAAGTGGCCTAAACGGGTGGAAATGCTCCAAACCCAGACACTGTAGCGTGTCTATAACCGGGGGAGCAATTCCTCCGCATGCGGTCCGCAGACAACGGCAATCCCCAGCAAAGAATGTGTACAATGGAGGATGCCGGGGCGGACCGCATGCACCACAAGAACATCTTACACAAAATGATACATTGTGCAGATTAAAAATATATACATACAAAAATCACTGCAAAAAATGCACCAAAATGATACACAACTGACAATACTAGCTAATTCCTCAGGCCGATGTTAAAAGCTGAGAACTTCACAGCTTTATCCTACCTCACAGTGCATTGGTGATACCACTATGGAGGCCTGTGAGAGTCTGGCTGTGAGGTAATTTCTAGCATTGTTCAGACCCTGTTCACACACCACGGATAGTTGAGTGGTAGGACCCCCTTGCGTGCTGAGACACCGTGACGTGGTGCATGAGGGGCTCCGATGTGTTACGGACTGGAAGATATTGGCAAAGTTCTCAGCTTTTAACATCGGCTTGAGGAATTAGCTAGTATTGTCAGTTGCGTATAATTTTGGTGCATTTTTGCAGTGATTTGTGGAGTCATAGATTCAGCCAAACCTAGCTATAAAAACTGACACACACATGTAGGAAGGCATTACTATCTATAACTACTTCATATACAGGAAGAGACAGGGAGGCAGTACTATCTGTACCTACATCATTTACAGCAAAAGGACAAGGAGGCAGTACTATCTGTACCTACATCATTTACAGGGAAAGAAAGGGAGGCAGTACTATCTGTACCTACATCATTCACAGGGAGAGACAGGGAGGCAGTACTAGCTTTGCCTATATCATTTACAGGGAGAGACAGGGAGGCAGTACTAGCTTTGCCTATATCATTTACAGGGAGAGACAGGGAGGCAGTACTAGCTTTGCCTATATCATTTACAGGGAGAGACAGTACTATATGTACATACAGTACATCATTTATAGGAAGAGACAGAGAGGCAGACCCATCCGTACCTACATCATTTATACTTAGATACAAGGAAGCAGTACTATCTATGCCTATATCTTTTATAGGGAGAGACAGGGAGACAGCACTATCTGTACCTACATCATTTACAGGAAAAGACAGGGAGGCAGTACTATTTGAAACTACATCATTTACAGGGAAAAATAGACAGGCAGTACTTTCTGTACCTACATCATTTATAGGTAGAGACAGGGAGGCAGTACTATCTGTACCTGCATCATTTACAGAGAGAGACAGGGAGGCAGTACTATCTATACCTACATAATTTTCAGGAAAAGACACGGAGAGAATACTATCTGTACATACATAATTTATAGGGAGAAGCAGAGAGGCAGTACTATCTGTACCTACATTGTTTACAGGGAGAGACAGGAAGGCAGTACTATCTGTACCAACATAATGTACATGGAGGCAGTACTATCTGAACCTACATATCACTTATAGGGAGAGACAGGGAGGCAGTACTATCTGTACCTACATAAATTCAGGGTTACACAGGGAGGCAGCACTATGTACCTATATTGCTTACAGGGAGTGACAAGGAAGCAGTGCTACCTGTACTTACTGTAAGGGATCGTCTCTTGTCAGGGGGGCACACTCACAGATATCTCACCAGACAACGGATTTTCATGTCCAAACTGTGCATTTATTTTGACACTCTTCTCATAAAATATAGTCCAGTTATACATCACTGGGTGGGGTGAGGTTTCCTGCACTGGCCAACACTTAAAACACAAATAAACTCCTGCCCGTCTAGGCAGCTACCTAAACACAATACTTCCCTACCTCGCTCGTAGAGCACAGTTCACACATGGACATTATATGCGGCTTTCCTCAGCCAACAACAATACAGCAGCCTCCAGGCTGTGGCAATTCTAGTACCTTTTGGGGGTGGGTGGCCCAGTAGTCCTCCTGGCCGTGCAACCCTCGTTCTCTAGGCATTGCTAGGTCCCCCAAACTTCAGGCTATTGAAAGCCTTGTGGCCCCTCAGTCCTCCTGACTAAGACCACACACAGAGCCTCGCTCTCCCTCCTCAGACTGACCTACTGGGAGGAGCTTTATGCCAGACTGAACACCTCCAGCTGGTCTCACCTGTGGTGGACTAGGGGTGTGGACTGGACTATCCACCCCTTCCTTGCCTCTAATCTCTGTGAGAACTGTCACTGTCTCACATATCCCCCCCTTTGTTCAAGTCCATAGGGGTGAACACTAGCATCAAATCCAGATGCTTTTGAACAGGCATCGACCTGGCCGACAGTCTTCCCCTTATTCTGCCAGACCCAGGACAACAGCGCTTGGTTTGTCACCCTCATGATTTTATTACAGAGCTGACAGGGCCTCTGGGATTTTCTTGCCCATTTCATGAGCAGGTACTCTCTTTTTATATTTCCTTGCTTTTGCACAGGCCCCTCCTGTCCTTTCTTGGACTGCGGCAACTCTTGACTGAACTGGACCCAGTCATGGTCGTGTCCCGACCCTTTCTCTTTTGCCTTGTGGGGCTCCTTCAGCAGAGCAGGTTTCTTACGTTTCGCTTCTTTTCCACGCATCTGGACCACTTTTTCCTTATTCTCAGCAGGGGTTTCTTCGGGTTTGGGGCCAGCTTCAGAGTCTTCTGCGTCTTCAGTGGCTTTTCCCACTTCGGCATTTGCTCCTACCGCCCTAACCTTGGTCTCTGGAACATCTGAGGATTTCTCCCACTCCAACTCATCTGTCCTAGCCTCTTCAGCCTTTGAGTCTCCCTTGAAGTCTTCATTCACTTTGTTAGCCTTCTCATCCTTCTCAGACACGGCATCACACACTTCTAATCTGAACCCCTCCTCCTATTTCTCATCAAGGTTGGAGGTACTGGGGACACCGAGGTCTTCACTAGACTTTATTTTTTCCCCGTCTTCACTAGACTCGTCATCTTCTGGTATTTTCTCCATAGGCTCACCCAGGATATTGCTCTCCCTTCGGGCAGGATTTAGGAGAGCCAGTCCATCCTAGTAGACAGGATCCTCATACTGGTCGTCCGTCTCCCTGTATTTCTTCCCCAGACTGCTGGCTTTCTGGAGGGCATTGACAGCATTGAAAAGGTCTTTCATGACTAGGTCCTGGCCACACACTGCCATGAGTCTCTTGTCTTTTGAATCCACATCATCCCCATCAACTGGTTCAGCAGATACATCTTCCATCTTCTTCTCTGCCTCGGCCAGCACCACGGCGCCACCATCTCCAGTCCCATTCTTAACAGGCTCTGGCTTAGACTTCTTGACGTCTTTCAGAGGACTCTTAAGGTTTCTCACCTTCCACCTGCTACTCGAGAGCACACTTAGATTTCTCCAACTCATAGACGTTCTTCCCGACGTCATCTTTTAAGCTCATGAGATTTTCCATCTCTGCTCTGAGTTGCCTGTTCAGCCTCTCAAATTTATCTCGCTCCTCAAGCGCTTCTTCAAGGGCTCTAGCCAAGGAGAGGGCCCTGGTCTCCTTCTCCCGAGCATCAGCCTCCGCTCGGTCACATTCCTCAGCATATCGAGCCGATATGCACCTCTCTTCAACCAGGAGCTGGTCAAACTTCTTCTGTTTCTTCTCCAATCTAGACACAGTTTGTCTCTGGTGGCCCAGATCCACCATCCGGTCACGCAACTCTTGATCAAGTTGAGCAATCCTCGCTTCCAAATGTCTTTGCTCCTCCAAGACAGCAGATTTTTCTGAGGCGCTGTTTAAGACCTTATCAGCCAGCTCATCTCTTTCCTGCTCTGCATGACGTCTAGATCGCTCAGAAGCTGCAAGTTCCTCTTGAAGTTGGAGAATTTCCGCTTCTATTTGTGACTCTAGATCCTTCAGTTCTTTCATCTCTTTCTGAGTCTCTTCCTGTGACTCCTCTGGAGCTTTCTGCAGTTGCTCTGCGAGAACCGCTAGTCCCTTCTCTAGTGTATCTAGGGACTGTGCGAAGCGAGGGAAAACATCTTCAAGTTTGTAGCTGTACTGACCTGTCAGGTCATCTACCCCTGCCCGGGTATGGGTTTCAGACACTAGGCTGCCGTCTCCCCACTCAGCTCTCGTCACGTCAGGTATAACTGTCATCTGATCGCTACTAGTGACCGCCTGAATTTCGCAATACCTTGACCTGATAGCGTCCCTCTCGGAGTTGCTAATGGTCACAGCACATACATCGCCTAAGTTACTCGTGTCATTTTTAACGCTGACCTCTACGGGCACCGATGAGCCAAACCCAACATTGTACATTTCCTTATTGAACATGGAACACTGGAGAGAATGTACACTCTCCTCTGGTACGTGTGGTGCACACGCTAGCCATGCCCCACTTTCCCGCACATTTATCACAGTGGGTTCCTTCAGCTGGGTGCCCTCAGCATTTATCAGCATTTCTACATCAATTACATTTTTCCAGCAGGGGACACTTCTTCCCTGTCCACAACCTGCAATGGAAAAAGCTCGTCATCATCACATATTTCACATGACATCACATTTTCATTATTCAATTCTGCAAACTTGGTACAATCTATTTGCACCTTATCAGCACCATTGTTTCTAATGGTCACTTCATTTAAAGGGCTAAGTACCAGTTCTGCAGGAGATTTAACACTGACTGCAGAAGTGTTTCCACTTCCCCACAAATCATAGAACAAAGGAACATCACGGCCCAACATTCCCTCATGTATGAGCACTTTTGCATTACCAAGATCATCAGTCTCAGTTTTCACCAGGGTCTCACCCTCAGTGAGGACCCCCGGATAGTCCGTAGTATCCGAATAATTGTCCTGAACATTTATCATTCTACCAGTCTCAGGTTTTACTATCCTGCTACCTCTTACCCGGGCTAGCATGGGATCTCTGACTTTTCCCATCCGAAATCTAGCCTTGGTCACAGGCGATTTGAGCAACACAACAACCTTCTCCCCTGCAGATTCCTGCGAGGAAGCAACCGCAGCAGGCTTACCCGCCTGTTCAGACACTGCATTTTCCATACGGTCACACACTTTTGAGACAGTTTCTCACCTATCAGCCACCTGCCCAGCGGGTAGGAACTGTGGCCGGCTGAATGTCACTGGTTCTGTTACAGACGGGATAATCGGAACGATCTTACCGATTGTCGTCACGGATTCGGCACTCACGGGATATGAGGGGAGTCCAGGAATATCTCCAGCACGGTCATCACTGTTCTCCTTAATACAGTAGTTGCCACGGGAAACGCCTTGTCTTGACTCCAGCCTTTTTCCGGACGGTCACTCCATCCGCACCCTTTAGGACTTTGCGCACATGTGCAGGAAACATAGGATCTCCTGAGAGCCGCACCGCTCTCCACCTCCTTTACTTCCAGGCGGTTGCCCTTGGCAACGGCACACATCTTTTCCTCTGGAACTCCAGCCGCACAACTCAAAGCCCTTTTTCCGCTCCATAGCTGCCAGAAGAACGGAAAGTCTTTGCCGAGCACAGACTCCTTTTCCAGGGTCTCACATTTTAAGGCTCCATTCACACGTCCGTGGTGTGTTGCGGATCTGCAACACACCCGGCCGGCACCCCCTATAGAAATGCCTATTCTTGTCCGCAGCTGCGGACAAGAATAGGACATGTTCTATCTTTTGCGGAGCTGCGAACTGGAAGTTCGGGGCCTCGCTCCGCAAATGCGGATGCGGACAGCACACTGTGTACTGTCCGCATCCATTCCGTACCCATAGAGAATGAATGGGTCCGCACCCATTCCGCAAAATTGCGGAACGGATGCGGACCCATTCTGCAGACGTGTGAATGGAGCCTTAGAGCTCCCATTGCACAGGGCCATAGTCCGTGATAAAGGTCAGAGACACGGTGACATCTGTCTCTGGCCCCCTCTTTAGAAAGTCCAGTACTTCGGGCATAACCCGGGACACGCGTTGGCGGGAATCTAAAGTGACCCACAGCGGGATTCCCCCAATCACCAACTCACAGGATCTTTCTGTATCAGATCTTCTGATCTCACAATCATCCATTACGTAGTCCTGCTGCAGGTGGGTCTGCAGAGACCTCATAGTGACAGGTCAGTCTCTTCTCTCGGCTTCTGGCCCTTTAAATCTCTGCACCACAGAAAAAATAGTTCACAATAGCGCGAGCAGCACCTGCTCCACCGAACAAACAGGCTTCCGGCTCTCTAACTCCACACACGGCAAAACAGCTTTCAGCAGCACCTGCTGTCTCGTCGTTGCCCCTAGCAACCTACTGTTGCCCTTCTCTCATGGACAACTTGCCCGCATCCTCCACCAATTGTAAGGGATCGTCTCTTGTCAGGGGGCACACTCACAGATATCTCACCAGACAAAGGATTTTCATGTCCAAACTGTGCATTTATTTTGACACTCTTCTCATAAAATATAGTCCAGTTATACATCACTGGGTGGGGTAAGGTTCCTGCACGGCCAACACTTAAAACACAAATAAACTCCTGCCCGTCTAGGCACTACCTAAACACAATACAGTCCCTAACTCGTAGAGCACAGTTCACACATGGACATTATATGCGGCTTTCCTCAGCCAACAACAATACAGCAGCCTCCAGGCTATGGCAACTCCAGTACCTTTTGGGGGAGTGTGGCCCAGTAGTCCTCCTGACTCTGGCACTATCCACCCCTTCCTTGCCTCTAACCTCTGTGAGATCTGTCACTGTCTCCCACTACATTATTTACAGGGAGAGATGGGGCAACACTATATGTACCTATATTACTGACAGGGAGTGACAGGGAAGCAGTACTACCTGCACCTACATCATTTATAGTGAAAGGCAAGGAGACAGTACTATCTATACCTACATCATTTTCAGAAAGAAACAGGGAGGCAGTACTATCTGTACCTACATCATTTACAGGGAGAGACATGGAGGCAGTACTATCTGTACCTACATCATTTTTAAGAAAAGACATGGAGAGAATATTATCTGTACATACATCATTTACACAGAGAGGCAGTAATATCTGTACCTACAATGTTTACAGCGAGAGACAGGGAGGCAGTACTCCTGCAAGAAACAGGAAGGAATAACTATTTGTACGTGTATCATTTACAGGGAAAAGCAGAGAGGCAGCACTATATATATACTATATATATTTACTGGAAGAGACAGGAAGGCAGTACTATCCGTACATCATTTTCAGGAAGAGACATGAAGAGAATACTATCTGTACATACATAATTTACAGTGAGAAGCAGTACTATCTCTGCCTACATTGTTTACAGTGAGGGAAAGGGAGGCAGTACTATCTGTATCTACATCATTTATTGGAAGAGACAGGGAGGAATAACTATATGTACCTACATCATTTACAGGGAGAGACAGGAAGGCAGTACTATCTGTACCTACATAATTTATAGGTAGGCAGTACAATCTGTATCTATATAACTTACATGGAGAGACAGGGAGGCAGATCTATCTGTACCTACATCATTTATAGGGTGAGGCAGGGAGATTGCACTATGTGTACCTATATTACTTACAGGGAGTAACAGGGAAGCAGTACTACCTGTACCTACATTATTTATAGAGAGCAACAGGGGGCAGCACTATATGTAACTATATTACTTACAGGGAAGCAGTACTACCTGCACCTACTGTGGGGGTCAGCTCAATAGTGGTAGGCGCAGCAGAGACAGTGACACAATGGCACAGTTCACACAGGGATTTGCCTGTTTTCTTTATTCTCATCCACAAGCAAAATATAAGGCAAAGATACATAATAAATTCCTGCTCGGCTGAGCGCTAACTAAACATAAAATCACCCTTTCTATACGGGCGGCCTACTACCAGCCACACGACACAATTCAAAATAAACTCACAGTGTCCTTTTGTTGCTTTAGCAGACTTCAGCAGCACTGGTGAAAGCCAGTCAGTTCAACCAGTCCCCCACGCGGACATGCTCATAGTGCAAGCCTTTATAGCCCAGCAATGAGCTGAGCTCCATCACCTGGCTGAGAGCTCTGTATGAAACCCGTTCTGGACAGGAAGGGAATGAGGAGCCCCGCTACCAACCTGCATCCTCATTCCATTAAAATCCAGGCCCGATAGCACCATTTACCAAAGTCCTCAGCAAACTATGTTTTGCTAAGGCAGACCATATTTCCTGGATTTCTGATATCTCACCCAAATCCCAGTTGAGATATCCACCTCCTGTAGCCTAGTACATGGTATATGAAAGAAACCTAGGCCAAATATAATGATTCTCTACTACTTTTCCAGTCACTGTCTCACAATACATAATTTATAGGGAGAGGCAGAGACAGTACTATCTGTACCTACATCATTTACAGGAAGAAACAGGGAGGCAGTAGTATCTGTAACTACATCATTTACAAGAAGAGACAGGGAGGCAGTACTATAAGGGTAAGGGAGACAGTAATATATGTACCTTCATAATTTACAAAAAAAGAAACAGAGGCTGTACTATATGTACCTATATCATTTACAAGGAGAAACAGGGAGCGATTACTGTCTGTACCTAAATGATTTACATGGAGAGACAGGGAGGCAGTACTATCTGTACCTATATAACTTACAAGGAGAGACAGGGAAGCAGTACAATTTGTGCCTATATCATGTATAGGGAGAGACAGGGAGGCAGTACTAATTGTACCTATATGATTTACTTGAAGAGAAAGGGAGGCAGTACTATCTGTACCTAAGTAATTTACAGTTAAAGACAGGGAAGCAGTACTATCTGTGCCTATATTATTTATAGGGAGAAACAGGGAGAAAGTATTATCTGTACCTATATTATTTGCAGGTAGAGACAGGGAAGCAGTGCTGTCTGTGCCTGTATCATTTATAGGGAGATACATTACTAATTGTACATACATTATAGGATGAGAAAGAGGCAGTACTATCTCTGCCTACATCATTTATAGTTAGAGACAGGGAAGCAGTACTATCTGTGCCTTTATTATTTATAGTAAAAGACAGGGATAAAGTATTATCTGTAAGTACATAATTTAAAGGAAGAGAAAGGGAGGCAGTATTATCTGTACCTACATCATTTACACAGAGAGACAGGGAGAAAATACTCTCTGTACCTACATCATTTACAGGGAGAGACACGGAGGTAGTACTATCTGTGCCTATATAATTTGCAGTTAGAGACAGGGAAGCAGTACTATCAGTGCCTATATATTTTATAGGGAGAGACAGGGAGACAGTAATATCTGTACCTACATCATATACATGAAGAGACAAGGAGGCAGTACCATCTGTACCTACATAATTTACAGAAAGAAAGGGAGGCAGTACTACCAGTACCCATATCATTTATAGGGAAAGACAGGGAGGCAGTACTATCTGTACCTACATCATTTACCAGGAGAGACATGGAGGCAGTACTATCTGTACCTACATCATTTACAGGGAGAGACAGGGAGGCAGTACCATTTGTACCTACACCGTTCACAGGGAGAGACAGGGAGGCAGCACCATCTGTACCTACATAATTTTCAGGAAAAGATAGGGAGGCAATACTATCTGTACCAACATAATTTACATAGAGGCAGTACTATCTGTACCTATATCACTTACAGGGAGAGACAGTGAGGCAGTACTATCTATTACTACATCATTTATAGGGAGAGACAGGGAAGCAGTACTATCTGTACCTACATTATTTACTGGAAGAGGCAGGGAGGCAGAACTATCTGTGCCTACATCATTTACAGGGAGGCAGTACTATCTATACCTACATAATTTACAGAAAGAGACAGGGATAGTACTATCTATGCCTACATCATTTACAGAAAGAGACAGGGATAGTACTATCTATACCTACATCATTTACAGAAAGAGACAGGGAGGCAGTACTATCTATACCTATATCATTTATAGGAAGAGACTGGGAGGCAGTACTATCTGTACATACATCCTTTATGGGAGAAACACGGAGTCAGTACTGTCTGAATCTACACAATTTAAAGACAGATACTACCAGTACCCATATCATTTATAGGGAAAGACAGGGAGACAGTACTATCTGTACCTACATAATTTACCAGGAGAGACATGGAGGCAGTACTTATATTACTTACAGGGAGTGACAGGGAATCAGTGCTACCTGTACCTACATTATTTGCAGGGATAGACAGGGGCAGCACTATATGTACCTATATAACTGACAGGGAGTGACAGGGAAGCAGTACTACCTGCACCTAAATCATTTACAGGGAAAGGCAAGGAGACAGTACTATCTGCACCTACTTCATTTACAGGGAGAGACAGGGAGGCAGTACTATCTATTACTACATCATTTATAGGGAGAGACAGGGAAGCAGTACTATCTGTACCTACATTATTTACTGGAAGAGACAGGGAGGCAGAACTATCTGTGCCTACATCATTTACAGGGAGGCAGTACTATCTATACCTACATAATTTACAGAAAGAGACAGGGAGGCAGTACTATCTATACCTATATCATTTATAGGAAGAGACTGGGAGGCAGTACTATCTGTACATACATCCTTTATGGGAGAAACACGGAGTCAGTACTGTCTGAATCTACACAATTTAAAGACAGATACAGGTGTCTAAACTACACAGCTTTGTGTGAGGTTTTACAGAATGCACAAAACGTTTGTCAAACCCTTAACAAAACCTTCATGAAAAAAAATCCAATGATTCTATTCACACAGTATTGGAGTTAAAATATTTTCCAAGTCTTTACAACTGATGACTTATCCTCTGGATAGGTCTTCAGTATCTGATCGGTGGGGGTCTGACACACGGGACCCCTGCTGATCAACTGTTTGAGAAGGCACTGGTGTTCCTTTGAGTGCCGTGGCCTTCTCCATGCTCACCAAGCACAGAGGATAGGCTATCAGTATAAAGGGAACCTGTCACCGGGATTTTGTGTATAGAGCTGAGGACATGGGTTGCTAGATGGCCGCTAGCACATCCGCAATACCCAGTCCCCATAGCTCTGTGTGCTTTTATTGTGTTTAAAAAAATCCCGGTGACAGGTTCCCTTTAAAGTCTAAGAAAAGCCCTTTAAGCAATGCTGGCTATAGCCACCACTAGAGGGAGCTCACTGCATACAGATTTATACAGAATTCAGTGAAGTCAATAATAGACTACACAAATACAGTACATACTGTTTGCCTTAAGCTCCCCTAGCTGTTGGTGCATCAAAGTTGTATTATATTAATGGCCCTCTACATTCATCCAGAAACCCAAATACATTATCCTTAAAGGGTTTCTGTCTTCAGAAAAATCGTTATGTAAAAATCCTACAGTTATGTTCTGCTGACATTAGCACATCCCTCATGTCAGCCAGATACATACAGATTTTTCTGATGACAGAAACCCTTTAAGGATTCTGCCTACACAGGGGTTGTGATGTTTTTTACAGCAAAAGTAGCACTGCGCCCTACGTATCCCTCATGCCAAAACACCATAACCCCCAGCAGTATAAACAGTGATGAAAAAAATATGCCATTCTATAACTAAGAGCAAACAGAAAGTCAGCAGAATTGTGAATACAGCTCTGGATGTGATCACAGCAAAGTATTTACAAAGTAAGTGATGATTTGATGTAGAATTAAGCTGCACACTGATGTTCAGAAGAGGAGCTAGCATTTATATGCACAAGGATATCGAGATCTTCTCTGAAGCGGCTTTCACACTCTCCCTAATTATTACTTTTTAGCATAATTGATCCTTTTATCATGCATTCATTTGGAGTCGTGCTGAAAATATTAGCGGGAAGATGCATTTGTGATAATTATGTGCTGGATGGAAGAGAGGAGAGCAAAGTGCTCCTTCTAGCGACAAGAGGCTGCTCTTTTCTCTGCGGATACATGAATGGAATCTGAGGCATTATATACAGTCTTCCCTTAAAGAGGTCATATAGATGTCAGCAAGCAAATGGAGCGAAGACGCCGCAGCTCGGAGCACAGGACGATGACTTCCTTGGAGGCTAAAGTGCTTTCTGCATGACTGAGTCCTGATGGGAAAGAAGCTATAGAGAAACATACATTGAAGGCTCTGAGCTGGAAGAGTAATCATCCTCCCCCCTCTGCATTTAGGAACATAAGGCATCTACAGCCTATAAATAAAAGATGTTCCTGTAAACATCAAAAAATGGACTAAAAGAAATTGTCTGATCTTGTCTGTATTCATGGATAACAGAATGAGACCCCTGGACTTGGACTAACCTACCTGCACCAAAAATGGGAACGTATAGAAGAGACCTGGGAACAGAATTCGGTGGAGACATGCTTGAATCTGATACTGCCGAGAAGGATTCAGGCAGTGTTGGATTCTATACGCACCTTCCTCTTAAAGGGGTTGTCAGAGCTGAACCTGGACATAGCCATATTTTCACCCAGGCAGCCCCCCTGACAAGAGCATCGGAGCATTTTATGCTCCAATGCTCTCCCTTGCCCTGCGCAGGATTGTGCAGGGCAAGGGCTTTTTTATTTATAATTATTGTTGGTCGAGCACCAAAGTGCTCCTGTGCTCTGGTGCTCGAGTAGAACACTTCCCGATGCTCTACCGAGCACCCGAGCACAATGCAAGTCAATGGGAGAACCCGAGCATTAAACCAGGCACCCCCTGCTCTCAAGAGGGGAGGGTGTCGGGACTCTAGTTCAGCTTAGGAGTCCCTGCTCTGACTCCATTATAGCTATGTCCATATATGGAGTCAGTGCTTGAGGACACCCAGTGTATTTAAATGTAATTTAGCCTCTATTTCTGAAAAGTTTATGGAGGTGTTCGAACTCACAACCTTCTACATTACAGCCAAGAATCTTAACATTCTGGGCTGTAGTGTAGAAGGTTGTGAGTTTGAATCCTGTCAGAAAATGTTCAGAAATAGAGGCTAAATTTGATTTAAACATATATATAAGTTTTTAGCCATAATATATTTACATATATTATTATATTTTTAGAATATATAATATATTATATAATATATGTAAATATATTATGGCTAAAACATCAGTAGTAGTTTCCTACATATTATGCATTCATATATATCAGAAGTATAATCATATATATATATATATATATATATATATATATTTTTTTTTTTTAGTAATTACCAATTTTTTACAAATACAAAAAAAAATATTATTTACCAATTTTTTACAAATACTAAAAAAAATATTAAATATTTAAATTTCATTTAGCCTCTATTTCTGAAAAGTTTATGATGGGATTCAAACTCACAACCTTCTACATTACAGCCCAGAATGTTAACCACTACACTATAGAGCTGCATGGCCAGTTACTACATAAAAAATTAATATGAGACTTCTGCTGTATAGGAATACTAACTACTAGTAAGTATTCCTTTATAGCAGGAGTCTCATATTTTTTATTTATTTATTTATTTATTTTTTAAAGTAAATTGCAATGCAGCTCTATAGTGTAGTGGTTAACATTCTTGGCTGTAATGGAGAAGGTTGTGAGTTTGAATCCCACCAGAAACTTTTCAGAAATAGAGGCTAAATTGGATTTAAATACACTGACTCGAGCACACTCGATATTCGGCCGAGCATAGCGATGATTGAGCTGGACTGGTGTTCGGCCGAGCATGCTCGCCCAGCACTATTTATAATAACACACTGCCTGGTGGAGGCTTCCACCCAGCAATGTGTTTGGTGACGTCACTCCCTCTGATGGGCTGGCTTTAGCGCTGCCTTAGTCTGTAAAACTGCCCGCCCATTGGTAACGGTGACATCACCGGGCCTCTGTACCAGTCGGTTAATAGTTTCTTGTTTATTATATTTTTATACTTGTGTAGCCCCGTCTGGATGTACAGTGTCATGGAATTAATGGCGCTTTAAAATAAATAATAATATATGCATATTTAGAAAGTGTGTCAAGTAGAACCTTTCACACTAAGTCATTGTCATCGGGAATTGTCAGATTAAGAACCACTTTAACCGCTCTCCTCACCAAATGATACATTCACGGAGGTACTGCCGGCACCATGGTGTTGTAAATGTGCGGTGAGGGGATGTCGCAGCTGGCAATCAGGTTTCGGGCGCTACTCGGATCTTATCCAGACTCCATAAGCACTTTACTGCAAATTGAAATGACTAACCTGAAAATGGGTGGGTCGTATGTAAACCCCACCTAGAAGTGGAAGTTCCAGGGTGGCCCTAGGGCATGTATAGGCCAGGGCTTAATTATCCCAATTTTACCAACAGAAATGCTGGTAAGTATGGATGGAAAGCCTGGAATCCACGTACATGGAGACCACTGATTACTACAGATTACAGGAACTATCAAATGACCTTAACAGAGCCTTGAGGATCAGGAGAATTGGAGCAGGAAGAAAAACATAAGATGCCGCACCCCTTTATCAGAAGGAGCCACCCCTTTTGTGATATTTCACGCCCCTTCAGAGCAGTTATGGGCGCTGGAGCGGCATCTAATGGCACAGCATCCCGGTGCTACATACAGGTAGAGCTTTCTGAGTGGTGGGGGAGCCAGCTCCTCCCAGAGTCAAGGAAGTCTCACATTTTTCCAGGAGTTGGCAGTAGGAAGTACAGCAGTTGACATAGTCATGGCAAGTGAATATAGACTGAAACCATCTACATATGAAACACCTAGATATGTTATGTCTGCCTATTAACCTCTTAATGACTGATGATCCATGATGGATACATTCGTCATGATGGTCTTGTGAGCACCGCTCAATGTCCTCACAAGATCACAGCAGGAACTCAGCTGAAACTGCCAGGATCAAATGTAGCAGTTTAACCCCCTAGATGCTGCAGTCTAAAGTGACTGTGGCATCTAATGTGTTTGACAATGTATGGGGCTCTATTTGTCTGCAATGTGACTGCTGGATACTAATGCATTACTGTGGTATCTGGGGCTTTAGATAGGCCCCCAGGCCTGCCAGCAGTATAGGCCTATTAGGCAATAGAAAGACAAGAACAAGTAAAAGTATTACATTTACATAAAAAAAATTAAAAGCACCCCCCTAAAATAATTTAAATAAACCCCTTTTTTAATATAAAAACCCCAAAATTGTTCCAATAAAAATTACAATTTATCCTACAAGAAATGTGCACGCATAGAGAAGAATAAAAAAAATTATGGGTCTTAGAATGCGATTCTTTTTTTTTTCGAATAAAATATACACATTCGACTCGTTTGGCAAAAAACAAGCCCTCATACAGTTACATCGACGGTGAAATAATCAAGTTATCGAAGTACAGACAAAATAACTTGGTCATTTAGTGACAAACAAGGCTGGGCAGCTTGGTATTAACCCTTTGCCTCAGTAGACAGTTTTGGCCTTAAGGTCCATTCACACGTCTGCAATTACGTTGCGGACCCATTCATTTCTATGGGGCAGCACGATGTGCTGCCCGGATTGGGAATTGCAGACCCGCACTTCCGGGTCCGCAATTCTGTTCCCGAAAAAAAATAGAACATGTCCTATTCTTGTCTGCTATTGCGGACAAGATTATGCATTTTCTATTAAGTGCAGGCGATGTGCGGTCCGCAAAATGCGGAACGCACATCGCCGATGTCCGTGTTTTGCGGATTCACGGATCCGTGGATCCGCAAAACACACACCGACGTGTTAATGGACCCTTAATGACCGAGCCCTATTTTTCAAATCTCACAGGTTTCTTTTTATGTAGTAATACTTTGGAATGCGATTCTGAGACTGTTTTCTCATGGCACATTGTACTTCATGTTAATGGTAAATTTGAGTCAATATGTGTTAGCTTTATTTATTAAAAAAAATCCCAATTTACAGAAAATTTGGAAAAATTTGCTATTTTTGAAATTTGAACTTCTCAGTTTTTAAGACGGATAGTGACACCTCATAAAATAGTTATGTAACATTCCCCATTTGTAAATTTCATTTATTTTTTTTAGGACGTTAGAAGGCTTAGAATTTTACAAGGAATTTTTAAAATTTTCAAGAGAATTTCCAAATAATGACTTTTTTTAAGGACCACAAATAAATGACCCCGTTTTACAAAGTAAACCCCCTCAAATAATTAAAAACTGATTTTTGAAACATTGTTAACCCTCTAGATGTTCCACAGGAATTAAAGCAAAATAGAGGTGAAATTTTTTTTTTTTTTTTTTGTGAAGATTTTCCATTTTAATGAAAAAAAAATCCTGTGCAGAGTTTACAGAAACTCTCCATATGTGGTCGTATACTGCTGTATGAGCACACAACATGGCTCAGAAGGGAAGGAGCACCGCATGGTTTTTGGAAAGCAGATTTTGCTGGAATGGTTTTCTGATACCATGTTGTATTTAAAGAGACCCTACAATGGGAACTCCCAAAAAGTGACACCATTTTGGAAACTAAACCCCTCAAGGAATTTATTGAGAGATGCAGCAAGTGCCATAAACCAACAAGTGCTTCAAGGAATTTAGAAACACTTGGCTGTGAAAATGATATTTCTTACAATAAAATATTGCTTTAGCTCCAAAGGTTTCATTTTCACAAGGGGTAGCAGGAGGCATGCACCCCACAATTTCTTATGCATTTTATCCTGAACACAGAAACACCCCATTTGTGGTTGTGAACTGCTGTTTGGGGACATGGCAGCGTTCAGAATGAAAGGAGGGCACCTAGATTTTCTAACATGCTCTAATTATCTTTCGAACTTGCTCTAATTATTTTTAGGGCTGTAAGTTTTTATTTTTTGTTGACTGAGCTATGCAAAGGTTCATTTTTTTTGCGACACAAGTTTTAGTTTTTATTGGTACATATAACTTTTTGATAATTTTTTATTCCATTTATTTCATAAAAAAACTATGGCTCTTAGACTATAATTTTTTAAATGATTTTATTGTGTAAAACTTAAATAAGTAAAAAAAAGGTATCGCCGCGTCTGTAAGAAACTGCTGTATAAAAATATCACACGACTTAACCCCTCAGGTTAACACTGTAAAAAAAAAAAAAAGTGTGTCAAAAAAGCTATTTTTTGTCATCTTACATCACAAAAAGTGTAATACCAAGCGATCAAAAAGTCCTATGGTCCCTAAAATAGTACCAATCAAACCATCATCTCATGCCAAAAAAAATTAGCCCCTACATAACACAGTAGCCTAAGAAATAAAAAAAAATACGGCTTTCAGAATGAGGAGACACAAAAAATTTTTTTTTTCAAAAATGCTTTATTATGTAAAACTGAAACAAACACCCCAAAAAAGTTGTCATATTTGGTATTGTCGCATCCGTAACAACCTGCTCTATAAAAATACCACATGATCTAACCTGTCAGATGAACATTGTAAATAACAAAAAATAAAAAAGGTGCCAAAACAGCTAATTTCCCTCACAAAAAGTGTAATATTGAGCAACCAAAAGACATATGTACCCTAAAATAGTACCAACAAAACTGCCACCTTATCCGGTAGTTTCCAAAATAGGGTCACTTTTTGGGAGTTTCTAATCTAGCGGTGCATCAGGGGGGATTCAAATGGGACATGGTGTAAAAAAAACAGTCCAGCAAAATCTGCCTTCCAAAAACCATATGGCGTTCCTTTCCTTCTGCGCCCTGCCGTGTGCCCGTACAACGGTTTACGACCACATATGGGGTGTTTCTGTAAACTACAGAATCAGGGCAATAAATATTGAGTTTTGTTTGGCTGTTAACCCTTGTTTTGCTAGTGGAAATAAATTGATTAAAATGGAAAATCTGCCAAAAAAGCGAATTTCTGAAATTTTATCTTCATTTTCCATAAATTCTTGAGGAACACTTAAAAGGTTAACAAAGTTTGTAAAATCAGTTTTGAATACCTCGAGGGGTGTAGTTTCTAAAATGGGGTCATTTTTGGGTGGTTTCTATTATGTATGCCTCACAAAGTGACTTCAGACCTGAACTAGTCCTTAAAAAGTGGGTTTTGGAAATTTTCGGAAAAATTTCAAGATTTGCTTCTAAGCCTTCTAACGTCCCCAAAAAATAAAATGGCATTCACAAAATGATCCAAACATGAAGTGGACATATGGGGAATGTAAAGTAATAACAATTTTTGGAGGTATTACTATGTATTATAGATGTAGAGAAATTGGAATTTGAAAATTTGAAAATTTTTAAAATTTTTTGGTCAATTTGGTAATTTTTTTAAAATAAAAATGAAATATTTGGACTCAAATTTACCAGTGTCATGAAGTACAATATGTGACGAGAAAACAATCTCAGAATGGCCTGGATAAGTAAAAGCGTTTTAACCCCTTAGTGACCAAGCCTGTTTGGGCCTTAATGACCAAGCAAAATTTTGGAAATCTGACATGTGTCATTTTAGCTTAGAATAACTTTGTAACGGTTTTGCACATCAAAGTAATTCTGACATTGTTTTCTCGTCACATATTGTACTTTACTTAGGTGGTAAAATTCTACCGATAAAATATGCGTATCTTTATTAAAAAAGTGAAATTTTATGAAAATTTGTAAAAAAACTGCACATTTTCCTATTTTCAACTGCAATATTTCATATACATACATAAATACTATTCAATATTTTTTATCAGAAATTTATTTCCACATCTTTACTTTATTTTGGCTGCACAAAAATTTTTGAAGTACATATTTTTTCCTGAAACAAGCCAAGTTTGCTGAGGTTTATAAGTGTCAGAATAATAGAAACCCCCCAAAAGTGAACCCATTTTAAAAACTAGGCCCCTTAACGTATTTATCTATGGGTGTAATGAGTTTTTTGACCCACTAGTTTTTTGTAGAAATTAATGCTAAGAAGGTGAAAAAAAATGTAATTTTCATTTTTTACACAAAAGTGTCAATTTAAAGACAGATTTTTTTCTACAGAGCACATGAAAATGAAGATGTACACTCCAAAATGTATCACCCCATTTCTCCTGTCTTCAGAAATACCCCCATTGTGGCCCTAATCTTATGTCTTGACAAACGGCAGGGCCCAAACATAAAGGAACACCCAGTTGTTTTCAGAACACAAAATTTGCTTGAAAATGGTTTAGGCCCCACTGCACACTTGTAATGGCGTTGAGCTGCCAAAACAATAGAAAACCCCCACAATGGACCCCATTTTGAAAACTAGACCCCCTAAGGTATTCACCTAGGGGTGTAGTGAGCATTTAGACCCCCTAGTTTTTTGTAGAAATTAATGCTAAGAAGGTGAAAAAAAATAAAAATAGCTCCACGAACCATCCCAAAGGGATCCCTCCCTCCCTGGAAAGCCCACAAACTAAACAGAAAATGAGAATAAATTGAATTCCTGACCCCCCCCCCCCCCCCCCTGTTCTTTTTGGTATTAAATAAAATTAATAATTTGCAACCGTATGGTATGTTTCAAAGCAGGGGTAATTACAGAGCCCTGGTTGTGATGGGCAACTGGAGCAGTAAATCCGGGTGTCCCTCCTCCTTCCATGTTTGCTACACACCCGGCATCTTTTCTGTGCATACGTTTTGCTGGTAGTGGATGGGACGGGGTGAGGGAAATGGCGTTCTAAAAGCCTTCGAACGTCCTCCGATTCGAAGGCTTGCCTAGGTGCGGGGGACTCAAACAGGAGACTCTCAATCACCTTCTCCTGGTACTCGAGGAAGTTGAGGTTTCCCTGGGACTTTTTGAATAAAATAAAACTATTATAGGTAGCAATCTGGATGAGGTAGATTGCTACCTTTTTATACCAGGCCCTGTTTTATCGCTTCACCAGGTAGGGGTGAAGCGCTTGGTCCGAGAGGTCTACACCTCCCATAAATTTATTGTAGTCTGTCACACAGACCGGTTTGTGCTTGTCCGCCGTAGCCCCCCTCTCCCTAACTGCCACTGTGGTGTCTGCATGCAAGGTGGTCAGCATGTAGACATCCTTCCTGTCCTTCCACTTCACGGCAAGCAGCTGGTCACTTGCGAGGGCGAAAGATGTTCCTTTCTCCAAACGTTTGGAGACCAGCGGTTGTGGGTATCCAACTCTATTTTTGCGGACTGTCCCACAAGCCCCTGTGTTTGCAGCATGGAGGGATTTATAAAGGGGTATACTAGTGTAAAAATTATCGGTGTACACGTGGTACCCTTTGTGCAGGAATGGTGCTAATAAATCCCACACAATTTTTCCCGATGTGCCAATATTTTCGGGGCAGCCTGGGGGGTTAATTTGGGAGTCTCTGCCCTCATAAATAGACAGACCACAGGTGTAGCCGGTTGTGCTCTCGCACACCTTATACAACTTTACCCCATATCTGGCACGCTTGGAAGGAATATATTGACGGAAGGAAAGGCGGCCTTTAAAACTAAAAAGGGACTCGTCGACTGATAATTTTTTCTCAGGGGTATATAATTTCAAGAATAAATCTGTAAGGAGGGAAATAAGGGGTCTCAATTTATTTAGGCGATCGAAGGCTGGGTCAGTTCTGGGGGGGACTTGGGAATTGTCAGAAAAATGCATGAACCGCATTAGGACTTCATAGCGGTTACGGGACATAACTGCTGCAAACACAGGGGTTGAGTGGACAGTACTCGCAGCCCAATAGGATCGGACAGAGGTTTTTTTTACAATGCCCATGTCCAGGGTAAGCCCCAAAATTTTTTTAATTTCAGGGACACTTGTGGGGGTCCACCGTCTTACATAAATAGACGTGGACTTTTGTACAGCAAACTGTGTGGCGTACAAATTAGTTTGCTGCACAATTAACTCAAGGACTTTATCATCTACAAATAAATGAAAAAAATCATAGGGGGTAAAATTGCCGACATCCACATTAATTTGGGGAGTGGGTAAAAATTGGGGTACTTGGGGGGAAAATGAAGTGGCAGGAACCCACGTAGCAGAAGGGACGGGACCGCTGGGTGGAGAATGAGGGGAGGTGGCGACTTCTACCACCATAGGGCTATGGGGTCTGGGGATGGAATCAGAGTCCCCGCTATCTGAAAATATTTCCGCCTCTGAAGCGGTGCCAGATTCAGAGTGGTCAGAGCAGAGAAATTCGTATGCCTGCTCCGCACTTAACAATCTCCGAGCCATTTTTTTTTTCTGTACAGCTCAGAAAAATTCTAATAACTGACCGTCCCTAAAAATGACTGACACCCACCGACTGACGGAGTGACACCCACCGACTGACGGAGTGACACCCACCGACTGACGGAGTGACACCCAGAGACTGACGGAGTGACACCCACCGACTGACGGAGTGACACCCACCGACTGACGGAATGACACCCAGAGACTGACGGAGTGACACCCAACAACTCACTGACTTACACCCACTGACCGCCAGTAACAGACGAACAGGGTCCCTAATAAAGATAATTGACTGTAACTAATAGACGTCTAATGACGGACGCCTAATCACGGACATCCACTGACCGCCAGTTACTGACGGACAGTTTATAATTAGATTTTTTTTCTTTTTTTCACAGTATGTAATCACAGAGCCAGGACAGAAGTCTGATCTCTCTCTCCTCACAGAACAACTGCGCTGAGGGGAGAGAGAAGCACAGCCCCTGTCCTGGCTCTGTTTTGTAAATATAATGGATGTGATCTCCATGATAGGTTTATCATGGAGACCACATGATCAGGGACCATTATTATTGGTCCCTGATGGTTACTGTGCTGAAGGCAGATCTTCAGCACAGTAACCAGTGCGCATGTCTGCACCATTTTTTTTTTTTATTAGATGGGGGGGGGGGCGCCCTAATAACTTTATTAAAATATATGTAAGGGCCCTATTGCCCCGATCGGGGTGCTGGGGGACCCGATCGGGGCATAACTTGAACTTCTCTCTCCTCTCCTGAGGAGAGAGACCTTACAGTAAGCGGCGGCGGCGGCCGGCTTTCAGTCTGCGCATGCGCCGGGCCGCCGCCGCCATCTTCCTTGAGGGTAAGGGCAGTGGCGTCGCCAGGGGGGGGCCAGAGGGGGCCACGGCCCCCCCTACATCAAGCTGTGCCCCCCCATGTGCCCCCCCAACTAAAATGCCCCAATTCATTTTGGCACTACTAGTTGTCTGTGAGTTGTGTGACATGTGCTGCTGCTGGCCTGCTGCGTCGTGCCTGCTGTGCACTGACTGTACCGGGTATCGGACATGCATCTTCATTCACTCACTTGCAGTCTCAGTCTCTCTTCTTCTGTGGTGACTCCACCCACCGCCGCCGCGCCGCGTCCTTAGCCCCACCCCAGCCCCGCCCCCAGGCCCTGACGAGTTGAGTCAGACCTCAGACTCAGTGGCGCAGCAGGCAGGGCCAGAGGACTGGTCGTCAGAGTGTACTTCAAAACTACGATTCTATCCGACCGGACCTCTCCACACGTCCCCAAGACCTGATTAGTGCTGTGCTGCTGTGGAGAAATCAGCACGCCGCTCGCAGTAGTATGGTAATAGTGCGGGCGGCGTGCCTGCTCCTCCTCCTAGGCGGCGCAGGGCCAGGCGCGTGACGTCACTGTGAGCGCGCACTGCCTGTAGTTCAAGTATTTGTAGCCTAAGCCCTAAAGCCAAGCCAGGCAGTGAAGCATCACCGTGGCCCTACCCTAACCCTACCGAGTACCGAAGATAGCAGCCTGAAGCCTGACCTATTGTGGAGTAGGTTAATAAGGTACTAAGTTACTAAGTCTGTCTAATTAGAGAGATCTGACTCTGAGAGGAGAGCGGCTGCTGATTCGCTGAATCCTACTGATTTAGGGAGTCTTTCACCTAATCTGAGCGTTTTAGACCGCTCAGATCAGGTTATAGACTCTTTAACCCTCATTACGATCATACCTTTCTCTTATGTGTCCCTCGCCCAGATAATGAAAATAACACTTTTTAAACTTATGCAAATTACCTTCTGAAGGTGCCCAGGGGCGGCGTTACTGGGCGATGTGCCCAGAAAAACGGCCGGCGCATGCGCAATATGAAAAGCTGTTCATCTGCCCATAATGGGCAGAGCAGTGCGCAGGTGCGGGCCAGTTCCCAGCCCGCCGTCCTCTGGTGCCGCTCGTGACGTCCGCCGGCTGGAGGTGTGTTTTTCTGGGCACATCGCCCAGTAACGCCGCCCATGGGCACCTTCAGAAGGTAATTTGCATAAGTTTAAAAAGTGTTATTTTCATTATCTGGGCGAGGGACACATAAGAGAAAGGTATGATCGTAATGAGGGTTAAAGAGTCTATAACCTGATCTGAGCGGTCTAAAATGCTCAGATTAGGTGAAAGACACCCTTTAAAGTTACCATCTGCAGCCTGGATGATTACAGTGTTTACTGTTTAGATCTGTGGTCTGTGGATGTAATTACACTGTTATGGGGGGGGGGGGGGAATCTGTGGATGACACTGTTATGGGGGAAAATGATCTGTAGATGACACTGCTATGGGGGGGGGGAAGGATCTGTAGATGACACTGTTATGGGGGGGGGAAGGATCTGTAGATGACACTGTTATGGGGGGGAAGGATCTGTAGATTACACTGTTATGGGGGGGATCTGTAGATGACACTGTTATGGGGGGGAGGATCTGTAGATGACACTGTTATGGGGGGGAAGGATCTGTAGATGCCACTGTTATGGGGGTTAGGCTCCAATCAGACGTCCATAACGTGTTTTGCGGATCCGCAAAACACGGACAGCGGCAATGTGTGTTCTGCATTTTGCGGACCGCACATTGCCGGCACTAATAGAATATGCCTATATGTTCTACTTTTTTCGGGAACGAAATTGCGGACCCGGAAGTGCGGGTCCGCATTTCCGTATCCGGGCAGCACATCATGCTGCCCCATAGAAATGAATGGGTCTGCAATTCTGTTACGCAAATTGCGGAACAAAATTGCGGACGTGTGAATGGGGCCTTATAGGGAGGTGGATCCCAGGATGACACTGTTATGGGGTGGATCTGTGGATGACACATATAGCATAAGATGCTATAAACGGTATGTGTCATCCACAGATCCCCCCTCCATAACAGTGTCATCCACAGATCCCCCTCCATAACAGTGTCATCCACAGATCCCCCCTCCATAACAGTGTCATCCACAGATCCCCCTCCATAAGTGTCATCCACAGATCCCCCTCCATAGCAGTGTCATCCACAGATCCCCCTCCATAGCAGTGTCATCCACAGATCCCCCTCCATAAGTGTCATCCACAGATCCCCCTCCATAAGTGTCATCCACAGATCCCCCTCCATAAGTGTCATCCACAGATCCCCCTCCATAAGTGTCATCCACAGATCCCCCTCCATAAGTGTCATCCACAGATCCCCCCCATAGCAGTGTCATCCACAGATCCCCCTCCATAAGTGTCATCCACAGATCCCCCCCATAGCAGTGTCATCCACAGATCCCCCCAATAGCAGTGTCATCCACAGATCAAAGAGAAGGGGACTTGCCTCTGACACAGCCAGTAGATGCTGGAATTTGAGTAATTCCAGCATGCCCAGGCAGCTAGGACATGTTGAAATCTGAATGAATGGGGTTTTTCTTCCCTATTGCGGTTTTAGGTATTGGGTAAAGTATCGCAGGATTTCTAAGCGTACTTGTGTAAATGTATCGTTGTTATAGCTGCCCCCCTTACTTTTGTCCTGGCCCCCAATGTGCCCCCCCAAAATTTGAAAGCTAGAGACGCCACTGGGTAAGGGGGGTGGGGGGTGAGGATCGGGACCCAGCTTTGGGACAGAAGTGCTGGGGGACCCGATCCTAGCACCGGAGACTTTCTCCCTCCTCTCTTACATGAGAGGAGGGAGAAAGTTTTAGTACAGGCATCATTTTCGGTGATCGCCGTGATAAAGTGTGTCACGGTCTCTGATCACTGCCCCGAGCCCTCAGCTACCTCCGGTAGCTGCGGGCACGGAGCTACTACGCTTGATTTTAGCGTTAACTCGGGCTGAAGTGCTGCCGTAAAATGGCGGCGCTCCAGCCCAAGGCCCCTTAGTGACCGCCGTAAAAACACGTATGGGTGGTCACTAAGGGGTTAAAGTTATTACCACATAAAGTGACATGTCAGATTTGCAAAAAATGGCCTGGTCCTTAAGGTGAACTATGGCATGGCAGGGTCCTTAAGGGGTTAAAAGTCGAAAGCCAAAGTTTTTCACTAAAGTTTTGCGCGACTTCGGTGATAACTCATTTCAACTAGCCGGAGCCCATACATTTGAATGATTTACAGAGACGAAGTTTTGAACGATCTAGGATCCGAAGCTCGCTTTGCTCGTCACTACTGATGGCTGTAGTCATCTATTGCAATGCACTGTACTGTCAGTCTTACACTGACACTAGGCTTAGATACATGTCAGGCTTAGATACATGGCAGGCTTTTTCAAGACCTCTGGCTGCCATGACAGAGTGGCGGTCTGATGGGGGAGCTCCGTGCCTCTGTTAATCCCATGGATGCTGTGGTGGCTACTCACCGTAGCATCTAGGGGGTTGAGTGGTCAGGATTAGTGCCAAAACCGATCTCGGCCATTGCAGCGGAGACACTGCCATCTTGATAATTGGGGGTGGCATGGCGCAACAGGGGGCATGGAAGGGGCACAAAAGGGTGCAGCCATTACCTCTATTCAAGCTTCTATTTCCAACATCAGAAACGCTGGGGATCGGAGCCTGAAAACAGCAGTTTTTACTCTTCTAGGCTGATTGCTTAGACCAGGCATGCTCAACCTGCGGCCCTCCAGCTGTTGCAAAACTACAACTCCCAGCATGCCTGAACAGCCTACAGCTATCAGCCAACAGCAGGGCATTGTGGGAGTTGTAGTTTTACAACAGCTGGAGGGCCGCAGGTTGAGCATGCCTGGTAGACTGTGCAGACTAACCCTTGCCGGCTTCTCCAGTGTCTCTGCGGTCCGTGACAGCGGAGAGTCCAGGGTTGTGATCCTTTATAGTCTCACCGCGCTGGTGAACGGTTCGGACGTAGCTGTATATCTGCAGAAACGTACATGCAATCTTTGCATCAAAGGATTAAAGGGGTTTAGCTAGGTGGGCGCAGAGACCTCCAATATGAAGGTTTTACAATCCCAACCTTCCAGGACATTGCCGGCTCCACTGCTAAAGCCTTCGCTGGCCAAACTACGTGAACATAAGCTGCAAAATACAGTAAGTGGCTTTTTCCTTTTCAGGAAAAAAGACAATAAGCAGAATGCAACACACAATGCAGAAGTCCTGGCGAAGAATGAGAACCTCTAAATATAGGGATATAGTCGACATCCCTTCATGGATGCCAAGAGGAGATGACTCCCCCATTCCAGAACCACCAAAACCAATAGCCTGGCGGACCGCCACAAAGCTAAATTCGCCTGAGGCGTCCCCTCCTTGAACTCAGAAACGGTACCTGTATCTGTGTAATGCTTAGTGGTGATGTCAGTCCCGGATACTGCTCTTCTGAGCTATTTTCGGATTTCTTATTGTCATACTCACACTGTTGTTTATTGCAGTTAGATACTTATTTAAACAAGTATGTCCTGAATGAGAACCAAATTCCTTGTTTACTTAAAGGGCACCTGTCACTCTATCAAACCAGACATACTGCCGGGTAGGGTTGATCCTGCTGAAGAAAGGCATGTCTGTCTTGTGAAAATGGTTGCGGCATTCCCAAGAAAAGCGACTTTTATTCTTGATGCAGTTGAGGGCTTCAGTAGATGATGGGAGGGGCTTAGCCTCTCTTGCACCTCAGCTGTCCCGTGCTGGCCACTCCCCCCAGTGTACTGAAACAGAAAATACTTAAATATTACTTTATTATAAATAAATTCCCAAACACCTTTCATTATTTATAATGGCTTGTTTCGTCTGGGGAGCACTCATCAGGAAAGACAGGTGTGGTCTTACTTAACCCTCAAACTATGTTAAATTTGAGAGATTAGCCAACATGTCCTACTGTGGAGGACATGTCTGAGCCTGAGCACCGCGCCAAGGTTTCTCAAGTAGCTCGGGTCCTAACACTCACCTACCTGGGCCATGTGGGCTACATTTAGGTGCACCTGCGTGGCCTGGGCCATACCAGCCAGTCTTGAGTGGGACTCGCAGACTCCTCCGTCCTCCCATTGCTGGCATGGCTTCATGCTGGAGGTAACTGGTGAGTTGTCTGTGAGTCGGACCTCACGCTCCTGTAATTCCCCCCCTGGCACCTGGTATTGCCCATACGGCACAGGTAGGTGAGTGTTAGGACCCGAGCTACTTGAAAAACCTTGGCGCGGTGCTCGGGCTCAGACATGTCCTCCATAGTAGGACATGTTGGTTAATCTCTCAATTTTAACATCAGTTTAAGGGTTTAGTAAGACCGCAGACCTGTCTTTGCTATTATTATATTGCTATATTGGTTATCACATCCACATAATTGCTATCTTGTGTAGGATGTTTATTGTGGTACTTGTGGTCCGCTGCAGGCATTATTTTTGCTGGGGATCGCCATTAGCAACGGGCCACAAGTGCAGGATTTGCTCCCCTGTATATACATGCATAACTGCATATGGGTTTGAGCACCTCCTGCCTGTTTAACACCACGCCATTTTTTTCAGTTTGTGAGCACTCATTAGGGGAAATACCGTAAAATGGCCGCTGTCCTATTATTACACACAAAACCTGTCCTAATCACATAGCAGCATATAACTGCTCTCTGGAAGGGTGGGTAATGTGTGGTGCACCCCAATGGGAAATAAGTCCAGAGACTCAGGGTCAGCAGTAAACCAGGGTGCTTCTTTACTGGAGGAAATCAGGTGCAAAACAATACAGGCGAGGCATTGGGCTGGCTTCTCCAGTCTCCTCCCTGGCAGAAGAAGGGTTTAATGCTGAGGAAAGGCCTGAGTTAGCTGTTTCTCTATGTCTCTCTCAGAAGGCTGGTACTCTGACCAAAGGCTGGAGGCCCACGGTCTGTGGCTCAGTAGTCTGGCTGGCATCTTGATCACAGGGCTGGTGACTCATGATTTGTAGCTTAGCATCCCCATCTCAGTGTCTTCTTCTGGTCACTCATGCAGACTGGCATGAGTCCCATCTTCTAAGCACTGGTCCCTAACTGCAGAACACTAGGGGCTCTGACTGCTCTACTTTAAAAACAGTTTCTAGCTGAACTAGAACCTTCTAGTGGGAGGGGTGGAGTGGAGAAACACAGCACAAACAGATACAATGTTACAATTCTCGTCTCTTATAGACTTACATTAGACCTTCAATAATACTCAATGGTAATGACACAACAGTTTGTACAGACAAAATCAAGTCTTCAGACATAATAACATAGCTATACCAGACATGTAAAAGGTCTGTCTAGTTTAGGTAGAAAACAAGTCTGGCTTTTTCTCTCCAAAAAATGCTCTTCTCTAAACCTTAATGAAAGCTGTGGAAAATGAACAGCTTCTCAGAAAGTCCCAAAAGTCTGTCAGTATTCATTAACCCTTTTCACAGTGCCGTGCAAACACAGTGCAAATGAACAAGATATACAGTACAGACCAAAAGTTTGGACACACCTTCTCATTCAAAGTGTTTTCTTTATTTTCATGACTATGAAAATTGTAGATTCACACTGAAGGCATCAAAACTATGAATTAACACATGTGGAATTATATACATAACAAAAAAGTGGGAAACAACTGAAAATATGTCATATTCTAGGTTGGCCACCTTTTGCTTTGATTACTGCTCTGCACACTCTTGGCATTCTCTTGATGAGCTTCAAGAGGTAGTCACCTGAAATGGTTTTCACTTCACAGGTGTGCCCTGTCAGGTTTAATAAGTGGGATTTCTTGCCTTATAAATGGGGTTGGGACCATCAGTTGCGTTGTGGAGAAGTCAGGTGGATACACAGCTGATAGTCCTACTGAATAGACTGTTGTTAGAATTTGTATTATGGCGAGAAAAAAGCAGCTAAGTAAAGAAAAACGAGTGGCCATCATTACTTTAAGAAATGAAGGTCAGTCAGTCCGAAAAATTGGGAAAACTTTGAAAGTGTCCCCAAGTGCAGTCACAAAAACCATCAAGCGCTACAAAGAAACTGGCTCACATGCGGACCGCCCCAGGAAAGGAAGACCAAGAGTCACCTCTGCTGCGGAGGATAAGTTCATCCGAGTCACCAGCCTCAGAAATCGCAGGTTAACAGCAGCTCAGATTAGAGACCAGGTCAATGCCACACAGAGTTCTAGCAGCAGACACATCTCTAGAACAACTGTTAAGAGGAGACTGTGTGAATCAGGCCTTCATGGTAGAATATCTGCTAGGAAACCACTGCTAAGGACAGGCAACAAGCAGAAGAGACTTGTTTGGGCTAAAGAACACAAGGAATGGACATTAGACCAGTGGAAATCTGTGCTTTGGTCTGATGAATCCAAATTTGAGATCTTTGGTTCCAACCACCGTGTCTTTGTGCGACGCAGAAAAGGTGAACGGATGGACTCTACATGCCTGGTTCCCACCGTGAAGCATGGAGGAGGAGGTGTGATGGTGTGGGGGTGCTTTGCTGGTGACACTGTTGGGGATTTAGTCAAAATTGAAGGCATACTGAACCAGCATGGCTACCACAGCATCTTGCAGCGGCATGCTATTCCATCCGGTTTGCATTTAGTTGGACCATCATTTATTTTTTAACAGGACAATGACCCCAAACACACCTCCAGGCTGTGTAAGGGCTATTTGACCATGAAGGAGAGTGATGGGGTGCTGCGCCAGATGACCTGGCCTCCACAGTCACCGGACCTGAACCCAATCGAGATGGTTTGGGGTGAGCTGGACCGCAGAGTGAAGGCAAAAGGGCCAACAAGTGCTAAGCATCTCTGGGAACTCCTTCAAGACTGTTGGAAGACCATTTCAGGTGACTACCTCTTGAAGCTCATCAAGAGAATGCCAAGAGTGTGCAAAGCAGTAATCAAAGCAAAAGGTGGCTACTTTGAAGAACCTAGAATATGACATATTTTCAGTTGTTTCACACTTTTTTGTTATGTATATAATTCCACATGTGTTAATTCATAGTTTTGATGCCTTCAGTGTGAATCTACAATTTTCATAGTCATGAAAATAAAGAAAACTCTTTGAATGAGAAGGTGTGTCCAAACTTTTGATCTGTACTGTACATCACAACATACAGTATATATAACATGTAATTACACAGTAAAGTGAAATAAAGTAAGGAGTTGATGACTTTGCACAGGGGAAACAGGGGCAAATGTTCACAAATGTCCAGACTTCTCCAGGGCACTACAGGTGTAGGATGAGTCAGCTCTTTAGCTCAGTGTTCTGAAGTAACTTGTCCTCCTATGTGTACCAATAGGATGGTGGCTATTTTATTTATCCTAATGATTGCACCCTAGACCAAACGAGCCATTATAACTAATGAAAGGTATTTAGGAATATATTTATAATAAAGTAATATTTAAGTATTTTTCATTTTCTTAATTTCCGGAGAACCCCTTTAAGCTTGTTATCCCACTAGAGATCAGTAAACACAGTTTAGGGTACAGCTCACAAGGCGCCTTCTTCCACCATGCTATAGAGGGGAGCCATGTGTCTACTCAGGGCCACATATATCCTGTCTGTAAGGTCTGGCCCCCCTTAGATACTTGAAGTGTTGGCATAGTACATTTGTAGAGCGGTCACTTGCCACCCTTCTGGACCTTTCTTCCTGTCTTATCTGTAAACAACACTTGTCCTGAGCTTCCCCGAACATCTGTGATATGTGATATGTAGATTTGTATCTCTTTAAGAACGCTAACTTTCCAGATTTGCATTCACCAAAGCAAAAATAAAACCTTGAATTATTCATGGAGCTCAGTACGGCAGATGGGCTGTGAGGGAAATGTCAGAGCATTGTCTTAGTGTCCAACCTGCGAGAAGCTCTCACGTGCGTTCTCTCCGTTGCGTAGGAAGACGTCAGAACCAAGCTCCTCATCGAGCGCGAGGGAGAGGAATATTTTGACACATTTTTGGTTTCTGCCTTTTCTGTTTATTTTCATAAATTGCCTCCAAATATTTACCTTCAATGTGTACGGAGGTTCATTCACAGTCGAGATGTTGGTGTCTCAATGCACTATTGTCCTCAGGAATGTTTTATGGAATCCAAGACAAAAAGCCATGTAGTTTAAGTGGTTGTACAGGATTAGAACAGCGCCACATCTGTCCGCAGGTTGTGCATGGAATTGCAGTTCAGTCCCATTTACCTAAATGTAGATTAGTGTAATTCCAGATACAACCTGTGGAGAGGTCTGGTGCAGTTTTTGGAAAAAAAAAACATTGATTAGTTTTTTTTTTTCATTCTGTTCAACCCCTTTAAGACTTCACAATTAAATGGCCAAGCAATGGTCATGTTTCCCCCCTTGAAGAGGAAAGTCATAGTAATGTCACTTTATAATTGGTGAGAGTCCAACCCCTTATGCCCCGTGGCCTCCCTATGTGTACTCCTGTTCATGTGATGTGCAGCCATGTTCACTTAAAGGGGTTGTCTCATTTCAGCAAATAGCATTTATTATGTAGAAAAAGCTAAAACAAGGCACTTACTAATGTAATGTGATTGTGCATATTGCTTCCTTTACTGGCTGGATTCATTTTTGGATCATATTATACACTGCCTGTTTCCATGGTTACGACCACTCTGCAATCATCAGTGGTGGTCGTGCTTGCCCACAATACGAAAAAGCACTAGTCTATGTGCGCTTTCACGGTCCCGGCCACCAGAGAGGCTGGGGCTTTTTCCTATAGTGTGTAATCACGACCACCACTGATGGATCGCAGGGTGGTCTGTAACCATGGAAACGAGCAGTGTATAATGTGATGGAAAAATGAATCCAGCCAGCAAAGGAAGCAATATGGACAATCACAGTACATTAGTAAGAGCCTTGTATTAACTTCCTCTACATGATAAATGCCAATTGCTGAAGCGAGTCAACCCCCTCAAAGTGAATGTGTCACCCATATTTGTTTACCTATATTTGGCACATATTCTTTTCATGAGATAAGTATGGGGACAGTCATCTAGCCTGAACTTCTCTTGACAGCATTTACAGCAGCCATATGGACCATAGAAACCTGTGGCCTGGAGATGACCATTTGACTTCTAATGGAGAGTTTTGTGGGCATGCTATGTGACCTGTGCAGAGGTCATTGTGCAGGGAAGGGGAAAATGTAAGCCGTGACATAACCTATTAAAAATGGAAGATCAGGTGTTATCTGTCATTGTAATAATGCCTATGATGATAATGAGATGACTGCTGAGAAACGATCTCCACGGAACAGAATGAGTCAGCATATTATGAGCCTTAGTGGCCAGAGTGGAAACTGCAGGATTTCTATAATATTTTAAACATAGATGATGATCTGTAAATCGGAAGTAATCTGATTGATTAATGTTGGCCGCTTAATATATTTCACCTGCAAAAGTGGAGCAAATGATGAAATTTCCACCAAATTTGAAGGCGCACACAGTTTAATAAATTTGGCACAGATCTGCAAGAAGCCTCAGCAGGGAGGGAATGACGTCACTCTCTGTGTGTAGGGTTGCCACCCATCCGGTGTCTCACCGGCAAGGCCCGCATTTTAGTGGCCCTGCCGGCAATAACTGTTGTCAACCTTCAACCTGCTGGCACAAAATGGAGACTGGCAACCTTAGATTGGATATGAAGGTTGACAACAATAGCCATGCACCGGCACAGAGGTTGCCTGCTGGTGGAGAAGGCTGGTGTTGTAGCCTGTGTAATGACCCAGAGTGCCATTACCACTCCACAACCCACTACTGTCTCCTATGGGCTAACACAGTGTCATCTTATGCATTTATTGCAGGTCCTATACAATGTGCATTGCTATTCCTATGTAACTGTTAATGTTTATGTAATGTACCTGGTTCACCAGAAGGTGGCAGCAAGCATGGCAGAGCTACATTTGCAGAGGATAGAACCTTCTTTCCACTCTCTTCTCTCCCTCTAAGGAGGAGTTAGTTAGTTAGAGGTCAGTGGAGAGTACCCCCTGCTAGGGGAAGGAAGCAGGTGCACGTCCCTGTTGGATGTATCCTGCCTAAGCCAGCTAGAGCACCTTCAGCTCTGCTGGATATTGAGGCCACAGCTTGTAGCCTCTGAAGCCAGCAGGAAAAGATCCCTGGTACTGATCTAGAGTCAGACTACAGAGAGAAGTTGCAGCATAAAATCATTGTATTTTTGTTACAGGAGGCATGACTTTTTTTGCAGGGCAAAATGAAATGTTTTAATTGTGCCTTATAAATGATTGAAAAGCTTTGAAAATATTTCAGAAGTTTTTAATAATTGTTTAGATTTTTTCTATAATGCATGGGAAACATTTAAAATTTTTTAAGATTTGTGGCTTTTTTTAAAACTGTATTAAATTAGTTTTAGTCCCCTTAGGAGACTTGAACCTGGGATTGTTTGTACAATAAACGGCAATACTTCAGTGTGTAATAAGATTAATAGGATGGCAGGCCTGGGGGCTTTCAATAGATTGCGAGCTGCCATGACAGATGCTCAAAACCCTGTGATTGCTTCACGGACGGGGGAAAGAGGGGAAAATTAGGCTTCTGGGGGGCCTCTCCTCCCTCAGTCAACTGCTTGGTTGTTATAGACTGCAGCATCTCATGGGTTAAATGTTGGTGATCGGTGTTAACTCTAATTCAAGCCTCTGCAGGCAGGTGTCAGCCTCCTGAGCCTGTTCTATACATTCTCTTCCAACTTCTACTGTACATGTATGGCGGATGTCAGGAAGGGGTTAAATGAGTCACGCACACACGAGCACCTGGAGGCCTAAATCTGTTAAAGATTATTTATATTACTGTCTCTGTTACTGAAGTGCTCACTTGGTAATGAATCTGGTATCTGACAGTTCCCACGACATCCCCAGCCAGTCCCACCGTATTACAGCATCACGTGACATACTAATATAGCAGAGCCGAATTAGTCATTAGGCACACTGAATCATTTGTCTTATCCTAGAGAAAGACACTTTCAGCTCTGCTACGTGATGTAACCTTGGCTGGATTTTCTGCTGTCTGCTCTTTCTACATCACTCGTCCTATCTCACATCTCAGTGTTTATGCTGCACTTCTCTGTCTTCTCTCACAGTTTAGTCAAAATGTCAAAATTTGGCTGATTTTCTGTAAACTGAAGCGGATTTAAAGTCTTCTGAAAGGGATCTGGAAATTGTTGGTCACCGCAGTCATAACATTATGTAAAAGAATCCTGTCTACTGGCTGCCACCACTAGGGGGAGCTCTGAACACATAGATTTATATAGCTGGTATTGAACTCAGTGGGAGGAGAGCATGTGAGGCAGGTGCCATGGAGACCTCCACTACCTTGCATGTTCTCCAGTCCTCCCGGTCATTAGGTATATGCAGGGGCGTAGCGATCGTGGTCGCAGAGGGTACGACCGCAAACGGGCCCGGCGGGGGGAGGGGGCTTGCTGCACTCATATGTAATGGGAGCACTCTGACGGGGCCCGGCATGAAGTACAGTGACAATGCAGGGCCCCGTCACAGAGCTCTTCAAACATGTGTAATATGCGCCCCGGGCGCAGAGACAAGAGGGGGCGCAGAGGCAAGGAAGGTGGGGGGGGGGCGCGCACTCACCGCAGTTCTTGTCACTGCCGGGCTGTTTGTCTCCAGAGTGAAGCAGGGAGACCTCTCCGCTCCTTGCTTCACTGTTCTTCTGAGCTCCGGCGCTCCCCCTGCAGGCCGCATATCACGCTGCTCGCTGTGGGAGGAGCACTGGAAGCCCAGGCATCGGCCTCCAGCACAGCCAGCAGCGCGATTATAGGAAGCGTCTGATCGCTGTGATAGCCAATAAAGGCCTTTCTATTGATTATTGAGAAGGGGATGAATAATTTTGGACTGGACACTTTTTGCTCAAATGTAAATAAAAGCTGAGAAATGGTTTTCCCCACAATAATGCCTCTTGTACATCGTCTTATTATCTTTTGGGAGACGCCTATGTCATTTCCCGTCAGAAAATTACTTGCTGGTTAAATAAAAGTAACTTAAAATTTGCCAGGGGTATGAATAATTATGGGCAGCACTGTAGGTTTAAACTAAGCGGAGAGGCCGTTTGCCTACGATGCTCTCATGAGGTGGCAGATGTCAAGCATAAGATATGGGAATGCTCGGTACTACAGTAATACTGGTCTGAGGCAATACCAACTTTAAACACCAAGACGGGAAGTAATTGCTCACTGACTGCTGAGGTCGTAATTCTGACCCTGGGTTCACACCTGAGCGTTTTACAGCGCGTTCAAACGCGCTGTAAAACGCTTAAGACATGAAAACCAATGCTTCCCTATGGGAAGGGTTCACACCTGGGCGTTTTACAGCACGTACGAACGCGCTGTAAAACGCCCGACGCTCAAACAAGTACTTGAGCTTCTTTGGGGCGTTTTGACGCGCGTTTGTGGCCATAGGACACCGCAGTCAATGACACAAACGCGCGTCAAACGCGCGTTTACTATTACAAAAAACGCGCATAAAAACGCGCGACAAAAACGCGCGTAAAACGCGCGTTTGAGGAACGCTCAGGTGTGAACCCAGGGTGAGGGATTCAGCAATCACAGGTGGAAATCAAGCCCCGATCCTTAGACTACCGCTTCAGGCCAGCATTGGAATTATTAGGCCTCCAAGAAAATCCCTCATATAAGGCTTTGTTCACATCACCGTTCAGCCTTTCCGTTCTCCGTTTAGGAGCGGGAGAACGGAAAGGACGGATTCGGCACATAACTGAGCTGAACGGAGCCTGAGGACCCCATAGACTATAACGGGGTCCGATATGTTTCCGCTCAGAAGATGATTTTGGAGCGGAGACAAAACTTTTGAATGCAGGACTTTTGTCTCCGCTTCAAAATCATCTTCTGAGCGGAAACATAACGGACCCCGTTATAGTCTATGGGGTCCGAAGGGCTCCGTTTGGCTCAGTTATGTGCCCAATCCGTCCTTTCCGTTCTCCTGCTCCGTTTAGGTCATGTGAACGAAGCCTAAGGGACTGGTAAAAACTGGTCAACTCAAAAGAGTAAAGAAAATGAAGAAAAAATATCTTCTTTAACTAGACATCAATTTAAGCTGTGGCCCAGAATTTGGCGCTATTGGGATTGAATTGGTCTCCCTTTATTTTTCTCATTATATTGTCTCTCTCTTGGAGTCGGGTGGGGTGGTTTTTGGGGTGCAATTAAATTTATATCTTTTTTATTGTACTTATGCTTTTGGGTATTTGCATTGTGAATATATTTATTTATTTTTATAAACAAAAATAAGGGTAACCTTCATGATGTCATCAATCGGTGGCAATAACTAAATATATTGCAGTAGCCCAGACCCGGGGGGATCTTCAATCGCTGTAATGTTTTATTACGTATTGTTATATGTGATGTCATGCCATTTATTCCAGCAGAAGATGTAAACCCCCTGTTCCTCCCCTCTTGGTAGGAGTGGGCTGGCCCTACTTCCTGTCAGGAGGGGGGGTGTTCAAGTACCAACAGAGTGGAGGAATAAAGTACATGCCAGAACTCCTACTCAAAGGGACCATATCCAGTTCTCTTGTGTGACCATTACTCCAGGGAAATTCCCAAAAGGGAGAAAACGGCTTCAGAGAAGCTTCAGTATGCCTAGACAGCAGAGTGGTCAGCAAGACCACAGCGTCATGACCCTGCTGCTGGGGAGGGAAAACAGGTCAGACACCCATCACCTAAATTACATCCAAGCCAGACTAACTTCAAGCCTATATCACAGTGGACACCTATAACCACAAGTGCCTGCTAATGCCAATACCTGCCACACAACCAGCCACCACACCTCCTCATCTGGTGCCAGAAACTGCACTTTGTTCTTAATGCTGCTAGATGTGCCACAGGTTATAGATTCTTCAAATCACTGTACGGATTCCCAGGGAGCAACTGAGAAGGGGCCTGAGAGAGTACACTGTGACACAACACCTCATCAGGGCCACTACCACTCCCATCCTCTGCAAAGGCTCCTTAGATGCTTGCTGCATATTCACAAAAAATCCTAAACCCAAATATAAAACCAATATATTATCTTTTGGACTATGTTGGGAACATGGCTGCCATCTTGAAAGCCGCCATATTGGATCAAGGACAAATTTTTGTAACATTTTAAAAAAGACCAGAAGTTTATCAAAATTTGATTGCCACAATCAGATTTGCAATATCTCTTGTGGTTCAAAAGTTAACAACACAGAAAGTTGCAACAACAACCGGGAACGTTCCCTGTGATGCACAGCTGTTGGATGTGTTCAATGTGTTGTCCCTGGTGCTGAACAAGGAACTTTGAAGGTTTGAACTTTCTGTGTTGATAACTTTTGAACCACAAGAGATATTGCAAATCTGATTGCGTCAATACATTTTTGAGAAAATTCGGGTCTTTGATATGCTACATGACCCTCTTCCCATTGGAAACATTTGTTCTTGATCCAGTATGGTGGCTTTCAAGAGAGCGGCCATGTTCCAGACGTACCGTGAAAGATAGACCCCCTCACCCATTACTTGCTGGGGTATTCAGATATTTAATTTTCCCATTTGTTTCTGAAATAAAAGGGTGTCCTTACCAGTGGCGTGCCTAGGGGTGGTCGGGGGGTGCGGTCTGCCCCGGGTGCCGACTCTCAGGGGGGTGCCAGAAGCAATGAGCGCTTCCATCAATACAGATGAAAGGGTTCATTGCTGGAGAGCTGACGCCCACATACTGCGGCAGGGCACGGGAGCGCATAGTTCACCGCCATAGGCTTCAGGCCTAGTAAGCCTAAGGCCTATGCAGTAGTTAAATTCCGGCGCAGGCGTGCGTGATGGACAGGCAAAGGAAATCAAGCTCAGAATGACTGATCGTATAATGTTATCATTGCCACCAGGACGGCGTCTGTGCAGTAATACAAGGACTACGCAGCGCCATATATAATAAGGGAAAACCACCCATGTTACGTTATATCGATGGATTAGCATTAGCACATACAAGGATCCAGATAGGTCCCACAAGTAGTGCTTATCGGCTTATGATGGATGGAAAATAAATAGTGTATATAACAAGATATATACAAAGGCACATCCTCCGAAGTATTCCAGATTATATCCCAGTCCAAGGGAACACCACTGTCAGACCCATCCTGTCCCTCGTCAAGCCTCTAGCCTAGATACAAGATGAGATACGGCCTCTAGCCTGGATACAAGATGAGATACGGCCTCTAGCCTGGATACAAGATGAGATATGGCCTCTAGCCTGGATACAAGATGAGATACGGCCTCTAGCCTGGATACAAGATGAGATACGGCCTCTAGCCTGTATACAAGATAAGATACGGCCTCTAGCCTGGATACAAGATGAGATACGGCCTCTAGACTGGATACAAGATTAGATACATCCTCTAGCCTGGATACAAGATGACATATGGCCTCTACTCTGGATACAGAATGAGATACGGCCTCTAGCCTGAATACAAGATTATATATGGCCTCTACTCTGGATACAGGATGAGATACGGCCTCTAGCCTGAATACAAGATTATATATGGCCTCAAGCCTGGATACAAGATGAGGTACTGCCTTTAGCCTGGATACAAGAGGCGATACGGCCTCTAGCCTGGATACAAGATGAGATACTGCCTCTAGCCTGGATACAAGATAAGATCCGCATTTATCCTGGATACAGGATGGGATACAACCTCTAGCCTTGATACAGGATGAGATATGGCCTCTAGCTTAAATACAAGATGAAATACGGCCTCTAGCCTGAATACAAGATGAGATACAGCCTCCAGTCTTGATACAAAATGAGATATGGCTTCCAGCCTGGATTCAAGATGAGATACGGCCTCTAGCCTGGATACAAGATGAGATACGGCCTCTAGTCTGGATACAGGATGAGATATGGCCTCTAGCATGGATACAGGATGAGATACGGCCTCTAGCCTGGACACAAGATGAGATACGGCCTCTAGCCTGGATACAAGATAATATCCGCCTTTATCCAGGATACAGGATGGCATACGACCTCTAGCCTTAATACAGGATGAGATATGGCTTCTAGCCGGAATACAAGATGAGATACAGCCTCTAGCCTGGATACAAGATTTGATACGGCCTCTAGCCTGGATACAAGATGAGATACGGCCTCTAGCCTGGATACAAGATGAGATATGGTCTATAGCCTGGATACAAGATGAGATTCGGCCTCTAGCCTGGATACAAGATGAGATATGGTCTATAGCCTGGATACAAGATGAGATACAGCCTCTAGCCTGGATACAAGATGAGATACAGCCTCTAGCCTGGATACAAGATGAGGTACTGCCTTTAGCCTGGATACAAGAGGAGATACGGCCTCTAGCCTGGATACAAGATGATATACTGCCTCTAGCCTGGATACAAGATAAGATCCGCATTTATCCTGGATACAGGATGGGATACAACCTCTAGCCTTGATACAGGATGAATACAGATATAACAAAAAGGTCAGTCCTGTGTCCCAACACGGACAATTACTTGCGCTGCTGCTGGTCCCGGAGTAGTGTGGTAGGTTTCACACTGGCAAAATCAAGTCAATAGGTTTTGGAACCACGCTGCTGGACACTATGTGTTCCGGTCACACGTGGATGGTACAAGGGTGTCAGCCCCTTCTCCTCAATACCAAGGAATACGATCCTCCCAGATCTCCTCCTCTACAGGGTTTAAGGGGATAGGCAGAATAGTGAAGCACCCTTGAGAATCTTATCTTTAAAAGGTTTTATTCTACTTACAACAGATCAGTAGACAAAAGGCATAAAATACAAAACGATTGTGTCGACTGATCTGTTGTAAGTAGAATAAAACCTTTTAAAGATAAGATTCTCAAGGGTGCTTCACTATTCTGCCTATCCCCTTAAACCCTGTAGAGGAGGAGATCTGGGAGGATCGTATTCCTTGGTATTGAGGAGAAGGGGCTGACACCCTTGTACCATACACGTGTGACCGGAACACATAGTGTCCAGCAGCGCGGTTCCAAAACCTATTGACTTGATACAGGATGAGATATGGCCTCTAGCTTAAATACAAGATGAAATACGGCGTCTAGCCTGAATACAAGATGAGACACAGCCTCCAGTCTGGATACAAAATGAGATATGGCTTCCAGCCTGGATTCAAGATGAGATACGGCCTCTAGTCTGGATACAGGATGATATATGGCCTCTAGCATAAATACAGGATGAGATACGGCCTCTAGCCTGGACACAAGATGAGATACGGCCTCTAGCCTGGATACAGGATGAGATACAGCTTCTAGCCTGGATACAGGATGAGATACGGCCTCTCGCCTGGATACAAGATAAAATTCAGCCTCTAGCCTGGAGACAAGAGGAAATATGGCCTCTAGCCTGAACAAAAGATGAGATATGGACTCTAACCTGATACAGCTTGGATACAGGATGAGATACGGCCTCTAGCCTGGATACAGAATACGATACGACCTCTAGCGTGGATACAGGATGTGATACCGCCAGTATCCTGGATACAAGATGAGATGCAGCCTCTAATCTGGATACTAGATGAGATATGGCCTCTGGCTTAGATATAAGATGAGATATGGCTTATAGCTTGGATACAAGATGAGATATGGCCTCTAGCCAGGAGGCAAGATGAGATACGGTTGGGTATGGAGGCATATAGGTTCTGTATAGGTATCCTACATCACATTTGCCCACAGATGTTACAGCTGGGCCTGTAGATCCTGCACACTTGTAGGTTGGTGAAGCTGGCATCCCAGCTGCAGGGTTGTAGCTGCGGGGTTCACCCGCCGGGCAGTTCACTTACATAGTGAAGCAAGGAAGCCATCCGCTCCATGCTTCACTGTTCTGATGATCTCTGGAACGTCCCCGCAGACCGCACAGGTGGGAATGGGTGAGTATAATTATGCATTGGGAGGAGTTAGAGGAGTGTCTTAGTGCAAAAATATTTGGCCGCACGCCGCAGGACTTTTCCCTCTTTATGTAAATTTGAGGAAGTGTGCGAGTAACTGTCATATGCGATGGCTCCTCAAATCATCATACCAGCAGCAGTTGGGGCAATGTGTCGCTCCACGGCAAAGGCAGGATTGAAGGCGATACAATTCCAGTCTATGGCAGTCCAAGATTCTCATTCACAACATCACTGCAAACAAAGGCAAGAGTGGCCGACTGTCAACGGCAGGACAGGTCATGGACACTATGATGCCAAAATTACTTTCTTCTAAGCACCTGGAAGTAGACCAGGAGGAGACAGGGGTGTGTAATGTAGGTGCCACCTGTGTCTGGATTAGGGTGGCCAGATGTCCGGCTTTGGGACGGAGTCCAGCGTTATGGCTCCTGGTTCTTCAGTTCAGCACAAGGACTGCATGGATGCCCGGTAGTCCGCTTTGTTAGTGGCTGTTGGCCTCAGTACATCAGTAGGGGCATGGATTAGAAGGGAAAGGCATGGCCTAGGATGTCCTCCTTTTTTGGGGTTATGCAAGTGGCCACCTTGGAGACTGTGGAAGCTTCTCCTGATTGTTGTCAGATCAAAGCCTGCGTCCTCTGAATCTCCTCCTTTCTTCACAGTTAGATTGCCGTAATGAGCTCACGCATGCGCAGTGTCGGTATAGTGTTCCTTCCCTGTGCTGGCATCAGCCTCAGGGAAGGAACTGTGTATGCGCGAGCTCGCGCATCGCGAGATTACTGCAATCTAACTGTGAAGAAAGGAGGAGATTCGGAGGACGCAGGCGGTGCTGGGCTCCTTCACAGGCGGGCATGGCTGGGCACCTTACAAGGCTCATTTACATATCTCTAAAATCATTTTTTTAACTAAATAAAAAGTTACAGCCCTATAAGACCGGTATATTGCGGACATGCTAGCGGCGATCTAGCCGTGCATGTCCGCATCTCTATAACCTAAAACGAGGAGACAGAATCCCTTTAAGTCTAATTAGTAATTACACCCGTACAACAATAGCAATAATAATAAAATACAATGCAGCAGTTTTGACAATTCACTTGTTCCTTTTCTCCCAGTTTCTTACACTTTAGACGTTGCAGAAGATGTCAGTCTTTGTTCCCCACCTCATGTGACACTGGAGTATTTTGCACAGATCGGTAAATATAATGACAGTCACATGGATATTTGTCACTGCCATATTGAGGTTTATACATTCCACCCCTTTACCTTCTGGAGCCATCGCTGCCTCTGGAGTTTCCAGGGTAACTGAGCTATTTCCTGACATATCTACCCACCGCGCTCGCTGTTTGGCCTCACATCACATACAAGGTACCGAGACACCGCCTGTTCACCACGTGGTCATACAATGAGCGGTGACATTGGGGATTAGCTGCAGTATATTTCATAGTGATCTCAACATAGAGAGACGGTCTAAATATGGAGAAAGTATTAGGGTTGTCTAACAATACCATGCTGTGGAATAAGTACACGGCACTCTCTATAATGCTGAGGAATAAGTACACGGCACTCTCTATAATGCTGAGGAATAGGTACACGGCACTGTCTATAATGCTGAGGAATAAGTACACGGTGCTCTCTATAATGCTGAGGAATAAGTACACGGCACTCTCTATAATGCTGAGGAGTAGGTACACGGCACTCTCTATAATGCTGAGGAGTAGGTACACGGCACTCTCTATAATGCTGAGGAATAAGTACACGGTACTCTCTATAATCCTGAGGAATAAGTACACGGCACTCTCTATAATGCTGAGGAATAAGTACACGGCATTCTCTATAATGCTGAGGAATAAGTACACGGTACTCTCTATAATGCTGAGGAATAAGTACACGGCACTCTCTATAATGCTGAGGAATAAGTACACGGCACTCTCTATAATACTGAGGAATAAGTACATGGCACTCTCTATAACGCTGAGGAATAAGTACACGATACTCTCTATAATGCTGAGGAATAAGTACACGGCACTCTCTATAATACTGAGGAATAAGTACACGGCACTCTCTATAATCCTGAGGAATAGGTACACGGCACTCTCTATAATGCTGAGGAATAAGTACACGGCATTCTCTATAATGCTGAGGAATAAGTACACGGTACTCTCTATGATGCTGAGGAATAAGTACACGGCACTCTCTATAATCCTGAGGAATAAGTACACGGCACTCTCTATAATCCTGAGGAATAGGTACACGGCACTCTCTATAATGCTGAGGAATAAGTACACGGCACTCTCTATAATGCTGAGGAATAAGTACATGGCACTCTCTATAAAACTAGGTAATAAATATACCGCAACTTTTATAATGCTGAGGAATAAGTACACGGCACTCTCTATAATGCTGAGGAATAAGTACACGGCACTCTCTATAAGGCTGAGGAATAAATATACCGCAACCTCTATAATGCTGAGAAATAAGTACACAGCAATGCTAAGGAATAAGTACACGGCACCCTCTATAATGCCGAGGTATAAGTACACAGTACTCTCTATAATGCTGAAGAATAAGCACATGGCACTATTTATAATGCTAAGGAATAAGTACACGGCACTCTCTATAATGCTGCTGAGGAATAAGTACACGGTACTCTCTATAATGCTAAGGAATAAGTACACAGCACTCTCTATGCTGAGGAAAAAGCACATGGTACTCTCTATAGTGCTGAAGAAGAAGCACATGGTACTCTCTATAGTGCTGAAGAAGAAGCACATGGTACTCTCTATAGTGCTGAAGAAGAAGCACATGGTACTCTCTATAGTGCTGAAGAAGAAGCACATGGTACTCTCTATAGTGCTGAAGAAGAAGCACATGGTACTCTCTATAGTGCTGAGGAATAAGCACATGGTACTCTCTATAGTGCTGAAGAAGAAGCACATGGTACTCTCTATAGTGCTGAGGAATAAGCACATGGTACTCTCTATAGTGCTGAAGAAGAAGCACATGGTACTCTCTATAGTGCTGAGGAATAAGCACATGGTACTCTCTATAGTGCTGAAGAAGAAGCACATGGTACTCTCTATAGTGCTGAGGAATAAGCACATGGTACTCTCTATAATGGCTTGTTCACACGACCGTTGCCCCTCCATGCCCGTGCTGTGGACTGCGAATTTTAGTCCACAATGCACGGGCACTGGTCTTGGGGCTGCCGCATAAAGATCGCGACCCCATTCACTTGAATGGGGTCCGCGATCCAGCCATACCGCGAAAAGATAGAGCAAGTTGTATCTTTTTGCGGTGCGGAGGCACGGAACGGAACCCACGGAAGCACTCTGTAGGGTTCCGTTTCGTGGTTCGATTTCCTTTCGTGGTTCTGTTCCACACTGTATCTCCGGATTTGCGAACCAATTCACAAGTGAATGGGTCTGCTTCCGTGATATGGAATTCATACGGCCGGTGCCCCGTGTATTGCAGACCCGCCGTATGCAGGCCGCAATACGGCAACGAAGGGACAACGGTCATGTGAACAAGCCCTAATGCTGAAGAATAAGCACATGGTACTCTCTATAATGGAGAATAAGTACACGATACTCTCTATAATGCTGAGGAATAAGTACACGGTGCTCTCTATAATGCTGAGGAATAAGTAGTACATGGCACTGTCTATAATGCTGAGGAATAAGTACACGGCACTCTCTATAATGCTGTGGAATAAGTACACGGCACTCTCTATAATGCTGAGGTATAAGCACATGGTACTCTCTGTAGTGCTGGTGAATAAGTACACAGCACTCTCTGATATACCGAGGAATAAGTACACGGCACTCTCTATAATGCTGAGGTATAAGCACATGGTACTCTCTGTAGTGCTGGTGAATAAGTACACAGCACTCTCTGATATACCGAGGAATAAGTGCATGGCACTCTCTATAATGCTGAGGTATAAGCACATGGTACTCTCTGTAGTGCTGGTGAATAAGTACACGGCACTCTCTAATATACAGAGGAATAAGTGCACGGCACTCTCTATAATGCTGAAGATTAAGTACACGGCACTCTCTATAATGCTGAAGATTAAGTACACGGCACTCTCTATAATGCTGAAGATTAAGTACACGGCACTCTCTTTAATACTGAGGAATAAGTATATCACACCCTTTATAATACTGGCAATAAATACACAGCACAGTTTACAATGCTGAGGAATAAGTACACAGCACCCTCTATAATGCTGAGGAATAAATACACGTCACTCTCTATAATGCTGAGGAATAGGTACACAGTACTCTCTATAATGCTAAAGAATAAGCACATGGTACTCTCTATAGTGCTGGGGAATAAGTACACGGTACTCTCTATAATGCTGAGGAATAAGTACACGGTGCTCTCTATAATACTGAGGAATAAGTACACGGCACTCTCTATAATGCTGAGGAATAAGCACTTGGTACTCTCTATAATGCTGAGGAATAGGTACACAGTACTCTCTATAGTGCTGGGGAATAAGTACACGGTACTCTCTATAATGCTGAGGAATAAGTACACGGTGCTCTCTATAATGCTGAGGAATAAGTAGACAGCACTGTGACGGTATCATCCGTGTCACCGTCTAGTATTCCCTTCTTCCCTTGAAATTGCACCGCCAAGTAATCCACAGAGCAATAAATCGCTATTATTGCTAGTATCGCTGGTATCGCCGGTATCGCCAAATAAGTCTATACATGAGCCAAAGCTGAATGCTAGAAATACTTTACTGGAAGGCCCCACATTCAAAAATACAATTGCTTTTATCCCCTGCTCCCATGCAAGGGAGACACCCACAACAACCATACATTAACCAATAACACAAAGGCTACAACCCACATAACATCCTCCCGTCTGCCTGTGATATAATCATGGTACAATGGTTAACATAATTATACGTTCTACACAGTCTTTTGTCTTGGAGACAATTGAGAAGTGATCCACTTATCTCCCAAGGACAGAGGCCAGACTCCATTAGCCACATGGTAGCAAAAGACCGCAAAATACATGAACTTATATAACTATGCCGCTATTGCATAAAACCGGTGCATACAACATGGGACCATAATCACATGGTAAGAGTGTAAGAGGCAGCCCTGATCATCCAGCAACATTTCCAACACATATATATATAGCAGACTGTCATGTTTCCCTCCAGCCACCAGAGGCCACTGTGGCTGAGTAGGACAGTGAGAGGAGTTGTTTCCAGAGGACAAGGAGTTAAGTGTTTTTCCCGGGCTGAGCAGAGAGCCTGGGCTGAAGGTGTCTGAGTACACAGGAAGAAGGACGCTGTGCACTGAGAGGGAGATCCACAGGGAAGATTAGAGCGATTTCTCCCTGCCTGCTGTGACACAGTATCTGTGTGCTGTCTGCTGTAGTGTGAGGCACTTACCAGAGGAACTGTGAGTGAATTCCAGGCCCTGCCTGATTACACGTCCAGAGCTGCTGATTATCTCTAACCAGAGTTACAGAGACTACAAAGAGAGGCCAGAGCTGAGCCACGCTGAAGCAAGCAAGCAAGCAAGCAAGCAACCAGATCGGGACCCAGACTGTATCTGCCTGCATGTGCCGGACACCGAACTGTGAGTGCACTGATGCTAACCTGAGCTAGGACATAGTGGAATAGGATTTAGTTTAGTGCACCGTAGAGGTGCACCCCGGGTAGCGGGGACAGATAGGACTACCTAGAAGAGAGTAGCCTGCTATTGTCTGTACTTGTGTTTGTGATTCATTTGTGTTCTTTATGCAAATTTCCATTATCTTTATTGTGAATTCTCAAGTTGTTCATATTGTAAATCTGCTTCTCCGGCAGTTAGAGTTCTCTTTTAATAAAGCCGGTTTCTACTTCAGCCTCCTTGTCTGCTGCACTGTACTTGAGTCCTGCTCTACGGTCTCTTCCTCTGCTGACCGTTACAAGTGGCGCTGCGAGCAGGGTACAGTTACAGAGATGGAGGCGGCTGAAGGCAATGTGCATGATGTTAATGTGAGTACCTCAGGCAATGGTGGAACCTTTGCAAGGGCCCTTCCTATTGGCACGTTGTTCAACTTGCTACCCAAATTTGATGGCCAGAACATGACACTGTCAGACTGGGTGACAAGGTTACAGAGTGCTGTTAGGATTTACAATGTCAGCCCAGAACTACAAGTAGAAATTGCTTTGGCCGCTCTCGAGGGTGAGCCCCGAAGAAATGTTCTCCTACAACCAGAAGCCACGCGCAATACATTGCAAGAGATGGTGAGATTCCTGGAAGAAATATATGGGGAAACAGCCAGTGCAGGGCACCTCCGGGCGAAGTTTTTTTACCGGATTCAACGGGAAGACGAAGGTGTCTCTCAGTACGCTACAGCCCTACAGGAAGTGTTGGCCGAGGTACAAAAAAAAGAGGCAGATGGGGTTACTGGCATGGGACCCATAGACCGGATACTGCGGGAACAATTTATTCTGGGGCTCTACAGCAATCCCCTGAAACAGGCTCTGCGGGAACGAGTCAGAGTAGACCCTACCCTAACCTTTCGACAAATTTTGGCAGAGGCCGTGACGCGAAACAAAGAAGACGGCTATGCTTCTGGAGTAATACGGACCCAGACCGTTACACCCCCCGGGGTTACGAGAAATGAGGAAGCCCTGGTCAGAGTGGTACAAGACTTGCAGAGCTCCCTGAGTGCCATGCACGAAAAGTTGACACACCTGGAGAAACGGATAGAGTCGCGCCATACTACTGAGGCTGCCTATCCAGCCCGACAACAAACCTATCAGGCGACTCCGTGGGTTCCTACACCCGAATGCCCGTATGCTAGTTTACCATACCATCAAGCCTCTCATTACCCTTCAGTGGGGCCATCCAGCCATGCTCTGAGGGCACCTCCCACTCGCAGGCTAAAAGTGGGCCGTCAAGGGGCACAGTGTTGGCGGTGTGGAGATCTAGGACATTTCGCCAGAGAGTGTCGGAATAATCCAGCTGGACGCCAAGAGCCGCCGTTAAACTACCGACCCCTGCAGTAGTGGGGCGTACTGCAGGGGAGGTGGAGAGCCAAGTTACCCAGCAAAGCTCCGAACACCTGGTCGCAGGGTGCCCCACTATACGAGCTGAGTTCGAAGGTGTTCCTGTCGACTGCTTAGTGGATACTGGGTCTCAGGTGACAACTATGCCCGAGTCATTCTTCTACCGTTACTTTCAAGCGCTGGCCAAGCCAGAACGAGAGACACTGGTCCAGGTTACAGCGGCTAACCAACAACAGATTCCTGTCACAGGGGTCGTGTGGATGAATGTACGGCTGTGTGGACAGGAAGTGGGGCGTAAAGGTATCTTGTTGGTCCCCGAAACGTTCAAAGAAGATGTGCCGGTGATAATGGGCATGAATATCCTGCGAGAATTGGATCAGATCATGTTCACCAAACGGGGGCCGGGTTACTGGAAACAAGCCACCCCGCACAAACCTACCCAGAAAGCATTTCAACGGCTAATCCGTTTTTGTGGAACACAGAAAAGTGTACCAGCACACCAGGCGGTGGGAACGATCCGAGCGCCAGGAAAGGCTACCTTCACCCTTCCCCCTGGTCGGGAGACCGTGCTGACGTTACCCGTGGGAACTTTCCGTAATCTTGAAGGCATGGAGGTGTTCGTTGAACCAACAGGCCTAGGAGAGCTGGGTCAGGACGTCCTGGTGGCCCGGACACTGGGAGTGGTCCAGAATGGACGAGTACCCATAAGAGCTGTGAATGTGGGATATCTAGAAGTTCCCTTGACGCCAGGGGTGGAACTGGCTCGTGTGTACCTACATCAGGGAGAAATCCTGAGTCAGAGAGAAGTGACTCTAGCTCCGGTAGGGGATGCTGGTTGGACCCTGGCAGTTACTGCCAGTGCAGAAGAGTTTAGACCAACAGCGAGCAGTTGAAACCATGCTGTGGGAGAATCAGGCTGCGTTTGCCCGCCACGCCGATGACTTTGGCTGCACGAATGCTATCACACATGAGATACCGACGGGGGACACTCCACCAATTCGGGAGAGATATCGACAGATTCCGCCCAAGTTGTACCAGGAAGTGAAGACGCTATTGAAACAGATGATAGATTCCGGAGTGGTGCGGGGAAGCCAGAGCCCTTGGGCAGCCCCAGTGCTGCTTGTCAAGAAGAAGGACGGCACTATTCGATTTTGTGTGGATTACCGGCGGTTGAATGCTTGCACTGCGCGAGACTCATATCCTCTGCCACGCATCGAGGAGTCTCTGACGGCTCTAGGACGAGCCAAATACTTCTCCACCCTGGATCTAGCAAGTGGGTACTGGCAAGTACCAGTGGCTGAGCAGGACAAGGCAAAGACAGCATTCATACTCTCCATGGGGTTATTTGAATTCAACAGGATGCCATTCGGACTGACTAATGCCCCTGGAACCTTCCAGCGGCTGATGGAGAGATGCCTGGGAGACCTGAATTTTGAAGCCACTCTGATATACCTAGACGATATCATCGTATACTCTGCTACTTTTCAAGAACACTTGAATCGGCTAGGGCAGGTACTCGAGCGACTGCGATCCCATGGCCTGAAGGTAAAGCCAAAGAAGTGTCATCTCTTCAAGAGGGAGATCGAGTACCTGGGCCATAGGGTGTCCCAAGACGGAGTGCTACCGTCCCAAGACAAAGTGGCTGCAATACGACAATGGCTAGTGCCGAGAACACTGCGTGAGTTGAAGGCCTTCCTGGGACTGACTGGGTACTACCGGCGGTTCATCAAAGACTACGCAAAAATAGCGGGCCCTCTGAATGAGTTGTTGAGAGGAACGGCTGGGCAACCCAAGGGCCAAAGTATCCCCTGGGGACAGAAACAGGAAGAGGCCTTCCAGGCCCTGAAAGAAGCCCTGACATCGGCCCCCATCTTGGCTTATGCCGATTTTGATAAACCATTCATCTTAGCTACTGATGGCAGCCTCTACGGACTTGGGGCAGTCCTGTCGCAGATACAGGATGGACATGAGAGAGTGATCGCTTATGCCAGTAGATCCTTGCGAGATACGGAGCGAAACCCCCATAACTACAGTTCCTTCCGGCTGGAACTCCTTGCCCTGGTGTGGGCTATGACGGAGAAATTTGCAGGATATCTGACAGGAGCTAAGATCTTCGTACGGACGGATAACAATCCCCTGGCCCATCTGGGTACGGCCAAGTTGGGAGCCCTGGAGCAACGCTGGGCGGCTCGCCTCGCAAAGTATGACTTCTCAATTCGCTACCGCTCCGCTACAGAGAACACTAATGCTGATGGTCTCTCGAGGGTTACTTTTGAAACTCCAGTAGGGGATATGGATGAACAAAAGGAAGAAGATGAAACTCCTGACTTCCGCAAGTTCGCTCCCCCAACAGTCGCGGCCCAGACAAGTGGGGAGGCCCGTAAGCTACCCAAAGCATTGGGGAGAACTAATGAAGAATGGGGCAGATTGCAAAATGAAGACATTGGACTGCAGCAAATGAAAAGCTGGGTAACCCAGTGCAGGAAACCCAACAAAGAAGAAAGGACTGATCTGGATGCCGAGATGAAGTCCGTTCTACATCAATGCGACAGACTGGAAGTGCATGGAGCTGTTTTGTTCCGCAAGTGGCAACAGCCTGCCGACCTAGAGGCGAGGTGGCAGGTAGTGATACCCAGAAGAATGGCACGGGAGATAGCCAAAGAGGCTCATGAGTTTGGAGCTCACTTCGGGCCAGTCAAGACATACCAGTGGCTGCAGCGTTATGTGTATTGTCCGCGACTGGAGGCCACAGTTGAAGAAGTTTGCCGACAGTGTCGAGTGTGTGAACTCACGAAGAGTACAGAACAGAGAGCACCCCTACAGTCCATCCAGACCACAGAACCGCTGGAAGTGTTGATGATAGACTATCTTCTTGTGGGACAATCGTCAAGAGGTCCACAGTATTGCCTGGTCATGATCGACCACTTCTCCAAGTTTGCAGTAGTCACCCCAACTCGGGACCAGACGGCCGAGTCCGCTGCACGAGCCATTTGTCAAGACTTCATTCGGGTCTATGGGTGTCCAAAGCGGATCCATTCAGATCAAGGGGCGTGCTTTCAAGGAAAAGTGATGGAAGAGCTACATCGACTGTACGGCATTGAAAAATCCAGGACAACTCCTTATCATCCCCAAGGAAACGGAGCCTGTGAGCGCTTTAACCGCACATTGCTGCAAATGCTGAGGACGCTAGAGGAAGACAAGAGGGCACACTGGCCTGACTACCTGCCAGAATTAGTCTGGGCTTACAATAATCGTGTCCACACCACCACCGGTTACACCCCATACATGTTACTGTTCGGTAGGGCTGGTCGAGAGATCGTGGAATTAAACCTAGAACAGCCAGAAGACCTAATAGAGCGATCAACCACCTCATGGGTGAAAGAACACCGTCGGCGTCTCCAGACCATTCGCCGGTTGGCAGGTCAGCGGTTACAGGAGAGAGCTCATACAGACCGTCCTCCAGTTCAGGAGGTTCCATTGCAGCCTGGGGATCGGGTACTGGTACGAGAGAAACGTCCCAGAGGCAAGTTGAGTGAGCGTTGGGAAGTACAGCCGTATAAAGTGATCAAGAGAGTGTACCCTAATGGTCCGGTCTACGAAGTGCAGGTTGAGAATGAGGAATTTGCTTCACGGACTCTACATAGGAATATGTTACGGCCATGCCGGTCCAAAGATCCCGCACCTGTTCAGAGGACACCTCCTCCTGCCCCATACTCAGAACTTGTTATCTCTGATGGAGATTATGGTGAAGACTGGTGGACTGCTCCCAACACTGAAGAAGCCTCCCAGGTTACAGGTGATGAAGGCACTGTCACAGAACCATTGCCAGCCCGTAATGGAGAGGGGCCCTCGGACACACCCGAACCTCCTATTGTGGTGGATGAATCCAGACTGGCAGTTCCTAGTGGAGAGAGTCAGGTCGTAACAGATAGCCAGGACCTCCGGAGATCCAGTAGGCTTACTGCAGGGGTTCCACCAAACAGGTACGCTGCTGATGAGTTCATTTGGTCCACCTGTATGTATTGTGGACAATGTTGTACTGCTGTATAAAAAGTTACATTAACCATTATTTCTATGGACTATATAGCAAGGCCGAGGACGGCCACCTTTAAGTGGGGAGGCATGTAAGAGGCAGCCCTGATCATCCAGCAACATTTCCAACACATATATATATAGCAGACTGTCATGTTTCCCTCCAGCCACCAGAGGCCACTGTGGCTGAGTAGGACAGTGAGAGGAGTTGTTTCCAGAGGACAAGGAGTTAAGTGTTTTTCCCGGGCTGAGCAGAGAGCCTGGGCTGAAGGTGTCTGAGTACACAGGAAGAAGGACGCTGTGCACTGAGAGGGAGATCCACAGGGAAGATTAGAGCGATTTCTCCCTGCCTGCTGTGACACAGTATCTGTGTACTGTCTGCTGTAGTGTGAGGCACTTACCAGAGGAACTGTGAGTGAATTCCAGGCCCTGCCTGATTACACGTCCAGAGCTGCTGATTATCTCTAACCAGAGTTACAGAGACTACAAAGAGAGGCCAGAGCTGAGCCACGCTGAAGCAAGCAAGCAAGCAAGCAAGCAACCAGATCGGGACCCAGACTGTACCTGCCTGCATGTGCCGGACACCGAACTGTGAGTGCACTGATGCTAACCTGAGCTAGGACATAGTGGAATAGGATTTAGTTTAGTGCACCGTAGAGGTGCACCCCGGGTAGCGGGGACAGATAGGACTACCTAGAAGAGAGTAGCCTGCTATTGTCTGTACTTGTGTTTGTGATTCATTTGTGTTCTTTATGCAAATTTCCATTATCTTTATTGTGAATTCTCAAGCTGTTCATATTGTAAATCTGCTTCTCCGGCAGTTAGAGTTCTCTTTTAATAAAGCCGGTTTCTACTTCAGCCTCCTTGTCTGCTGCACTGTACTTGAGTCCTGCTCTACGGTCTCTTCCTCTGCTGACCGTTACAAGAGGCTGACAAGTAGTCTTCTCCAAGCCCTCGTGGCAACCTCAAAAGAGGGGAGTTTGTCACAAGCACCCTCTACAATGCTGAGGAATAAGGCTACTTTCACACTTGCGTTCAGAGCGGATCCGTCTGCATTATATTGTTAAAAAATTTCTAAGTGTGAAAGTAGCCTCAGACGGATCCGTCCAGACTTTACATTGAAAGTCAATGGGGGACGGATCCGCTTGAAGATTGAGCCATAGTGTGTCATATTCAAACGGATCCGTCCCCATTGACTTACATTGTAAGTCTGGACGGATCCGCATGCCTCCGCACGGCCAGGCGGACACCCGAACGCTAGTGTGAAAGTAGCCTAAGTACACAGCACTCTCTAAAATGCTAAGGAATAAGTACATGGCAACCTCTATAATGCTGAGGAATAAGTATATGGCACCCTTAATAATGCTGAGGAATAAGCACATGACACTGTCTACAATGCTGAGGAATAAGTACATGGCACTGTCTATAATGCTGAGGAATAAGTACATGGCAACCTCTATAATGCTGAGGAATAAGTATATGGCACCCTTAATAATGCTGAGGAATAAGCACATGGCACTCTCTATAATGCTAAGGAATAAGTACACGGCACTGTCTATAATGCTGAGGAATAAGTACACGGCACTGTCTATAATGCTGAGGAATAAGTACACGGCACTCTCTATAATGCTGAGGAATAAGTACACGGTACTCTCTATAATGCTGAGGAATAAGTACACGGTACTCTCTATAATGCTGAGGAATAAGTACACAGCACTCTCTATAATGCGGAGGAATAAGTACACGGCACTCTCTATAACGCTGAGGAATAAGTACACGGCACTGTCTATAATGCTGAGGAATAAGTACACGGCACTCTCTATAATGCTGAGGAATAAGTACACGGTACTCTCTATAATGCTGAGGAATAAGTACACAGCACTCTCTATAATGCGGAGGAATAAGTACACGGCACTTTCTATAACGCTGAGGAATAAGTACACGGCACTGTCTATAATGCTGAGGAATAAGTACACGGCACTCTCTATAATGCTGAGGAATAAGTACACGGTACTCTCTATAATGCTGAGGAATAAGTACACGGCACTCTCTATAATGCGGAGGAATAAGTACACGGCACTCTCTATAACGCTGAGGAATAAGTACACGGCACTGTCTATAATGCTGAGGAATAAGTACACGGCACTGTCTATAATGCTGAGGAATAAGTACACGGCACTCTCTATAATGCTGAGGAATAAGTACACGGCACTGTCTATAATGCTGAGGAATAAGTACACGGCACTGTCTATAATGCTGTGGAATAAGTACACGATACTCTCTATAATGCTGAGGAATAAGTACACAGCACCCTCTATAATGCTGAGGAATAAGTACACGGCACTCTCTATAATGCTGAGGAATAAGTACACGGCACTGTCTATAATGCTGAGGAATAAGTACACGGCACTGTCTATAATGCTGTGGAATAAGTACATGGCACTCTCTATAATGCGGAGGAATAAGTACATGGCACTCTCTATAATGCGGAGGAATAAGTACATGGCACTGTCTACAATGCTGAGGAATAAGTACATGGCACTGTCTATAATGCTGAGGAATAAGTACATGGCACCCTCTATAATGCTGAGGAATAAGTACACGGCACTCTCTATAATGCTGAGGAATGAGTACACGGCACTCTCTATAATGCTGAGGAATGAGTACACGGCACTGTCTATAATGCTGAGGAATAAGTACACGGCACTCTCTATAATGCTGAGAAATGAGTACACGGCACTCTCTATAATGCTGAGGAATAAGTACACGGCACTCTCTATAATGCTGAGGAATAAGTACACGGCACTCTCTATAATGCTGAGGAATGAGTACACGGCACTCTCTATAATGCTGAGGAATAAGTACATGGCACTGTCTATAATGCTGAGGAATAAGTACATGGCACTCTCTATAATGCTGAGGAATAAGTACATGGCACTCTCTATAATGCTGAGGAATAAGTACATGGCACTCTCTATAATGCTGAGGAATAAGCACATAGCACCCTCTATAATGCTGAGGAATAAGTACACGGCACTGTCTATAATGCTGAGGAATAAGTACATGGCACTCTCTATAATGCTGAGGAATAAGTACATGGCACTCTCTATAATGCTGAGGAATAAGTACATGGCACTCTCTATAATGCTGAGGAATAAGTACACGGCACTCTCTATAATGCTGAGGAATAAGTACAAGGTACTCTCTATAATGCTGAGGAATAAGTACACAGCACCCTCTACAATGCGGAGGAATAAGCAGATGGCACTGTCTACAATGCTGAGGAATAAGTACACGGCACTCTCTATAACGCTGAGGAATAAGTACACGGCACTCTCTATAATGCGGAGGAATAAGCAGATGGCACTCTCTATAATGCGGAGGAATAAGCAGATGGCACTCTCTATGCAGCGTCCCACAAATGCATGTAAATGGGACACTTCAAACATCTTAATGTATATACATGTGCTTATTTGCATTTTATGGTATTCTCTATTATCTGGCTGGCAATTTAATTTACATCCATTCGCCCCTAGGTGGTGCTAGCATCACGTAATATATATAGTGGAGTGTGAGAGGAGGAGAAGCAAGTTCATGGAGGAGAGGAACAGGCATCGTCCACCATGTAGTCTGCTATTTCTACCCCTTGGTCATGGCCAGGCTAAGGGAGTACAGCGGACATTAATCTACAGCAGCAAAGCACCAGACAGTGAGTCTATGTCTGGATATGAGAACAGACTAGTGAGAGTAACAGCTAAACTCAGCTTATGGACCTCATTAGCACAAGTGCCTGAGAGCAACGTTGCGAGTGCCGGGACACAAATGGATAGTTAGTGCGCAGAATTGTCCTTATCCACTACACAAGCCTTCCGGGTCATAGTGGAAAAATCAAACCCTTTTCAGAAGCGTACCCTGCAAATGATGTGGCAGAAGTGTTTGCCTGCTGCGAGGGGGACGCCCTTATTGGATAACTCAAAATATAAAGTAAGCAGATGTCATATCCGGTTCCAGAGTGCTAGAGATGGAACTTAAAGTAAATCTTCAGTTTGCCTGTAAAGTATCAGCATTAGAAGAATCCCTCCATTGACCACTGCCACTGCCTGATAATAGGATTGCCAGAAAGCTTTCCATTGATGAACTGTGCCAACTGTCCAGAGACTATTGATTCTTCAGTAAAAGTTCAACTGTTTTTTCCACAACCGACTCCTCGTTTGCACCTAATGGTGCTGGCATCACGAACCAGCGGCCCAGCCGCAAAAGCACCTAACACCAATTACCATTAAGGGCACCTCAACCAACATCTGGCTGGTGTTCCCTGCAACCGAGAGTGCCCGGAGGATTTTGTGCTGTCTTCCCGTCCATTGTACGTCAGCCCAGGGAGGCATCTGCTAACCGTGAGTACAAACAACTACTACCCCCATTGGCCAACAGTGAGCCTCACGTGTTTTCCCCTGTGGTTTGGTATGCTACAAAATAATTGGCGTCACGCACAGGATGCCCAGCCGCAAAAGCACCTTACACCTATTACCATCAAGGGCACCTCAACTTCCATCTGGCTGGTGTTCCCTGTAACGGAGAGTGCCCGGGAGGATTTTTTGCTGTCTTTCCATCCACTGCACGCCGGCCCAGGGAGGCACCTGCTAACCGTGAGTGCATGAACTATCGCACCTATCGGCCCACCGTGAGCCTGATGTGTTTTCCCCTGTGGTTTGGTATGCTACAAAAACAATTGACGCCATAACGAACAGGATATAAACTCCTCTGCGCCTTATGCAAACTATATAAAGAACAGGATTCGTGCAATATAACTGTGTGCCATATCCTTATAAGACTACTTGTTTGCCTGAGAGACGGTCAATGTGCTTTAATACAGTGCAAACTTTAAACGTTTTATTGGGCTGCAGAGCTGTTTAAATTGCTTAAAATTGCATGGACATATGCTTCAAGTCACCTGCAATTAAATCGCTGTGTTAAAAGTGGGAAAAAATCACATACTTTTGTGTCACTATCACTGTTTGCCGTCAATGAATGGACTTTCACATTGAATCTAAAATGGCCGCCGGAGGTCTTCTTGATTAATTTACTGCTCCATCTTTGTTTAAACGCCCTGCTAGCGCCGGAAAAAGTTGAGATACACCCCCTTCCGAGCGTGAAAATCTACTGTGCCACCCCTTATGCAAAGTAATTCAAAATGTGCCTCCAACCTTTATTGTATTGTGCCAAAGATGACGGCGCCTCCCCTATGCAAAGAGAACGCAGTGGGAGGGTCGCTCACCTGAGGAGCGTGACGTGCGCACGCTGGGCACATCAGATGACGCTGAGCACTCCAAGGAGAAAGACGCGCAAGAGACCAGCAGCATGGCCGAGAAAGACACCGAGCGAGTACTGGAGGCAGCGCAAGCACCAGAGGCAAGCTCAGGCCTTACGCCGGATGCCGTGCTGAGGAAAGCGGAGACAAGAGACCCTCACCGCTCCCGTCGTGATTGTTGGGCCGACTTCTACCGCAACATATGAGGAGCACGAGCTACAGGCCCGCATCCGAAAAGTGTGGGAATCATATTGGAGAGAGAGAGAGAGAAGAAGACCCCCCATGCAAACCACCCAATTATACCACAGGTCAGTCGCCTGCAATGGCGTCCGCTGCATATACTCCCATCATTGCCGAAATATCCGATCTAAATCACGTCTATATGGCCAAATTTGCCCCATACTAAGCTCTGGGCCATTTTATCAGCGGAAATCAAAGCTGCACGTATTCCTAGGACCCACAAGTGTAAAAAGTATAACAAGGGGATTACAAGGAAGCTATTGGAGGCCCCTGTGGAAGACTTCCCGGTTCCAATTAGAAAACTGGGCCGAGTTCTCTCATTCTGTAAATTGAGAGGCATTGGATTTCTCAGAGATCTGGAACATGTTTACTCAATGATGATGTATAGGGGGCGGACCGAACATCGCATATGTTCGCCCGCAGCAGCGAACGCGAACAAGCTATGTTCGCCGGGAACTATTCACCGGCGAATAGTTCGGGACATCATTACTGGGTTTGCGGGCACTAATATCTTATGGCAGCCCACCATTGCAACGCGAGACCCTGAAGCTCGGCCCACACCCCAAGGCCAAATCTGAGTCAGCATTCAAAGAAAGAACCATGCGGAAGTGTACTCGACTGATGCAGCAGGTTACTATGGCATATCCTGCTTACCCTCAGGAAACAGGGCCGTCTTCATCTCCAGATCCTAAGGTCATTCCTGTCCCTACCTTGAGGCCAACAGCTGCAGTCACACCAGCTGCTGCAGAGAAAGAGTCATTGCCTGGTAAGGAACCAGTGGTTGGGCCGGAGCCCAGACTGCAGAGATCGGAGGAAAATCCTTCCATCTTTGACGAGGTGAGGAAGCATTTACACCTCCCCATTGCACCCGCGTAACGCCTGACTGAAGGTGTTGGGAATAGGTCATCCCCTGACTCTTGGTAATCTAAGAGCCCATTACCCACTGATGTACCCAGCTCTCCAGACCCCTATGATTAAGTAGGCCGGCTGGCCATTACAAAAATTTTCAAGAGACAATGTTGCCATTGTAGTTGCAGCTTCTCCAAGCCACTGTGGAGCCATTTGCCCTTCTAAAGACTCTACCAAGGACTCCATCATTCTGCAATATCCCAATTTGCACCAGTTTTGCGCAACTTTATCCCCTTTTAACTCTCTTCTCAGGTTGTCTGGGACTTTAAAAACTAAAAAGTTTATGCAACGTTAAAGAAATGTACCCAGAAAGACTTTTCTGTGCCTTATCCTATGCAACGCACAGCTTCTTAAATAAAAACTGTTGCCCTTTAATTAACCCTTTGGATTACAAATGATTTAAACCCCAAATCAGGGATGGACTTTGTCTCAAGACTATATCATTGACTGCATTGCCCCAAATGTGAGATCGCCGCCCATTTTGCCCCCGTCAAGTAAAGAAGAAGAATAACGCCCATTATTCCTTTTTGCCATCTTGTACAATAATATGCAATACCTTAATGTGAAATATGTAAAATGTGTATGTGATAAATTGCCTAGAATGTGGTGTTGTGCATAACCCTTTATTACAGGAGGTTATCGAAGTGTTATGATAGTACATTGCAATATTTATATCCATATTTGTATTTTGTGGCGTGTACTTGGTGTATTTCAGGTGATGGAATAGAGATCCACAGCTTCAGTCACTGCAAACGTCGAGGACAATTTACCTTTTAGCAGGAGGGTATGCAGCGTCCCACATCAGTGTGTAAATGGGACACTTCAAACATCTTAATGTATATACGTGTGTTTATTTGCATTTTATGGTATTCTCTATTATCTGGCTGGCAATTTATTTACATCCATTCACCCCTAGGTGGTGCTGGTGCAATGAGCAGGACACTGGTACGGTGACCAATGATGCAGTGGGTCAGGATAAATGTATGAAAGTCTATGGTTTGTTCGTGACGCCAATTGCAGCTTGCGCAGGTACTGTAGCAGGGCCCTTTAAGATGTAATAACTCACGTACCAGGTGAGGAATGCCAGAGGGGGATAATGTCTCTGTGTAGTGTCAACGGTGTCTCCTACCTTGGTACGGCTGGACTCCTGGATCTTGGCTTACTTGCAATAAAATGAGTGTTGTTAGTAGGAGTAATTTAGGAATGAGTGAGATCCAGACTTGAAGAATAATGCAACTTGTCTTTACTGGATGGCAACAGAAATCCATACGAGTTACAGCAATAGTCTTTAGGTCCCAGCAAGTATTGGCAATGTATGGCAGGGATCCTGGAGAATCTGGCAGGTATTTATCTTCTGCTCTGTCTGTCTTCTGCTTGGTATGGGCCTTACTAGCTGAGGAGGAATTTGGCTTCTCCTGGACTCTGGATAAGTAGTCACAGGACTGCTCGCAGGGAATGGTTCTTCCTGGAGATCTGTAGTTCTGGAGGTGTTGCTTGCTTGTCACCAGCTGAGGTAGATGACTCAGGCTGGGAAGAGTGATCCTTGGCCTCAGCTGAGGCTGGATCCTAGATTGGGATCCCTGTAACTGGGAGCTCCTACCAACACAGCCTTCCCCTAGCAGGGGGGCTGGTACACTAATTAGAACTTTCTTTCCTCCCCATGAGGCAGGAAGTGGGAACATACCACACCTCCTCAAAGAGGGGGGGGGGGGGAGCTAGACTGGAATGTACTATTCCATTCTAGATATACTAAACTGAACTAAATCTATGCTGAACATATTGCTGCCACCTGCTGGTGTACATGGAAAATTATAGCAATTATATGAAACAGACATAGAAAATACATATAATGGAAAATGCAATGTAAGATTACACCAGATGACAATACCCAATACACCTAACATGTTGTAGCAGGGAGAAAGAGTTTAGTGACATACTCCGGGATGTTACATAAACCCCTTTACTTTAAGTTTAGCTGCCCTCGGCTTACGTTTAGGAGGGTGAGAAGGAACCAGCTCTGGGTACCCAATAAATACAAAGTGCTGCGTGAATTACATATAAAGACAAACAAAGACAAAACATGAAACGGCTTTCCCCAGGGTCCTGTCCGCTAGAATAAGGTGTCCAACACACAGTTTCCTTCTCTTGGTATAACCAGGTAACCTAAATACTGCACAAAGCAAACATCACTGACTGACTTTGTATGTTCTGGCCCTAAAACATCAAAGAAAGCATGGGGGTGTCTTTACTACGTAATCCCACCATTGTGTAATGCAAAGCCCGCAAATAGAAGAGTGGCTTTATCCTGTATTCCCTTCCCTGCACCATAGCCTGAAGAAATTTGGCTTGTAGCACGATCACTATGATGACTGAGGGGAAGCTAAGTATGGCTCTAAGGTTTGAGGCGCCTTACCTTAGGCAAAAGGCTCAGAAGGGGAGGTATTTATCGTCTCCATATCTTCTGGCACTGTCACAGGAGGAGGGCCTTTAATCCCGTGCGCTCCTGGAAATGAGACACCTCAGGATGGGAACAATCCTGAACATTTAACAAGCGGGAAGGAGCAGCCAACGATTCCCGAAGCAACAGGGGTACCTGTGTAATTGGATCTGCCTGGACTTACCACTTGGTCCTACCCTGGGTACCTATGGGTATATATCACTGGGTGAAGGCCATTAGTATTCAACGTCCCTATGAAGACAGTCCGTACAAAGGGGGGAGAGAACAAGAGCTGTTAAATACGGCATACTTAGTAAGTTGCTACATTTTTGTTAAGTGCAATGGTTAATTGCAATTATCATAAACAGTGCATAAATTCACATTGCGGCACACAGAAGGAGAATACACACAATGGGCATGTATCATGACCGGCGTGCCGATCACATACGTGACGCAAAGGGAGGGAAATGGGAAGGCCCTGTCCAAGGGAGAGGGAAAGGTGGTGACCCCTAACTCACCTCGAGGCTGGCATCTGACTGCCCTGACGTCCCTAGACGGGTTCCTCACCCGTACGCCGATGACGTGCCTAAACCCTGGCTTTCCCTGAGATGAGCCCTACGTAGTGAATAGGGCGGTGGGAACACTACCGCGGTGGGAACACTAGTCCACTAACACTAAAGGAAAACACCAAGGAGAGGACAGACAATACAGACAAAACATATAATCCCAGGTGGGCGACAACAGCGGACAACAAAAGCCCAACAGGGATCTGGAGGGTAACGCTCTGGAACAACAACCAGGAATCACAGCTACACAGCTCCAGTGGGTCAGTATAGAAGTCCAGGCAGGAAGCTCTATATCTGGCAACCAGAGAAGTGGGAGAGGGGAATATAAGGAGGTTGGGATTGCTGGACAAGAAACAGCTGAGAAGAAGCTACGGATCCCTGAGTGAGCCAAAAAGGATTGCAAGGCAAACCTAGAAAGCTACCATTAAGAAACAGCACTATCTGTAGACATAGAGCGCGCAGCCACCCGCTGCAACTTCCTGACCCCGGGTATAACGGAGTCAGACGTGGCTCTTGACACCCTCGTTACAGTACCCCGCTTTCCACGAGGGGCCTCCGGACACTCCGGACTAGGTCTCTCAGGATGAGAGGCATGAAAAGCACAAACTAACCTGTCGGCGTTTACCTCAGACGCTGGAACCCACATTCTTTCCTCGGGACCGTAACCCCTCCAATGCACCAGATATTGAAGAGAGCGGCGGACCCGACGAGAATCAACCATTTTGGATATTTGAAACTCTAGATTACCATCCACAACAACAGGAGGGGGTGGCAGCAGTGACGGTTCTAGAGGTGGAACATACTTTTTGAGTAACGACTTATGGAAGACGTTATGGATTTTAAAAGTTTGAGGTAGCTCCAGGTGAAAAGCCACAGGGTTAATGATGGCTACTATTTTGTAAGGACCAATGAACCTAGGACCCAGTTTCCAAGAGGGAACCTTTAACTTAATATTCCTAGTAGACAACCACATATAGTCATTCACTCCTAGGTCTGGACCTGGCGACCGTTTCTTATCAGCCATGCATTTATATTTACCTCCCATATTTTTCAAGTTAGCTTGCACCTTCTGCCATACCGATGAAAGAGATGACGAAAACCATTCCTCTTCGGGATCCCCAGAAGACCCCCCTCTTTGAAAGTACAGAATTGGGGATGAAAACCGTATGCACCAAGAAATGGTGACTTGCCAGTGGATTCCCGACGGCGATTATTTATAGCAAACTCGGCTAACGGTAAATATGATGACCACACCTCTTGGTTTTCAGACACAAAACACCTTAGATATGTCTCAAGGTTTTGGTTGGTACGCTCAGTCTGCCCATTCGACTGAGGATGGAAAGCTGAGGAAAAGGACAAGGGTACCCCCAAACGGGAACAAAAAGCTTTCCAAAACTTAGAAATAAACTGGGTTCCCCGATCCGAAACAACATCGGAAGGGACCCCGTGAAGCTTCACGATTTCACTGATGAATACCTGAGCAAGAGTCTTAGCATTAGGTAGTGCGGGTAACGCAATGAAGTGTACCATTTTGCTAAACCTGTCTACTACTACCAAGATAGCTGTTTTACCCGCAGACAAAGGTAAGCCAGTGATGAAATCCATTGACAGATGTGTCCATGGCCTATTGGGAATGACAAGTGGCAATAAAGACCCTGCAGGACGTGTATGAGAGACTTTCGCGCGTGCACAAGTAGAACAAGTAGACACAAAATCCATTACATCCTGACACAACCTTGGCCACCAAAAACGTCGAGATAATAGCTCCAAGGTTGCTTTACTACCCAGGTGCCCAGCAAGTGCCGAATTATGATGTTCCTTTAATAGTTCGAGACGCAGGTTTAACGGTACAAACAATTTGTCTGAGGGGCAAGAGACCGGGGCGTCCCCCCTGGGCCTCTAACACCTTCCCCTCCAGAACAGAGTGTACAGCAGAGACAACCACTCCTCTTTGTAAAATGGGTACCGGATCACTCACATTACCCCCTCCAGGGAAACTACGAGATAGTGCATCAGCCTTGGTATTTTTTGCCCCAGGACGATAGGTGATGAAAAAGTTAAACCTGTTAAAAAATAGCGACCACCTAGCTTTTTTAGGGATGAGACGCTTAGCTGATTCGAGGTACAGAAGGTTTTTGTGGTCCGTAATCACAGTGACGGGGTGGACTGCCCCCTCTAAGAAGTGACGCCATTCTTCAAACGCCAGTTTAATAGCTAATAGTTCCCTATTTCCAATATCATAGTTCTTCTCCGCTGCAGATAGTTTTTTAGAAAAGAAAGCACAAGTACGCCATTTGCCAGGAGACGGATCCTGAGACAGCACCGCCCCCACTCCCACCTCTGACGCATCTACTTCAAAAATAAAAGGCTGGGAGATATCAGGTTGGATTAGTACAGGTGCCGAGGTAAACCTCTCTTTTAGAGAGGAAAATGCAATTTTAGCGGCGTCAGACCATTTAGAAAAATCAGTCCCCTTCCTAGTCATGTCAGTAAGGGGTTTTACAATCACCGAATAATTTTTAATGAACTTTCTATAGAAATTAGCGAAACCCAAGAACCGTTGCAGCGCTTTAAGGTTCTCAGGAAGATCCCAATCTAGAATTGCCTGGACCTTCCTAGGATCCATACGGAAACCTGAAGCAGATAATAGAAATCCCAAGAACTGTATTTCCTGAACGGCGAAGACACATTTTTCAATCTTAGCATATAATTCATTCATCCGTAGGACCTGCAGTACCTGTCTAACATGTACCTCATGTGTTTTCAGATCAGAAGAATAAATTAAGATATCATCTAGGTATATTACCACAAACCTGCCGATAAGATGACTAAAAATGTAATTAACGAAATGTTGGAAGACAGCAGGAGCATTGGTCAGACCGAAAGGCATGACTAGATTTTCATAATGCCCCTCAGGGGTGTTAAAAGCTGTCTTCCACTCATCCCCTTTGTGACGGTATCACTGTATCTCACCGCCTTGTAATTCCTTAATTCCAATTAGTTGAAGAATCCCCCATTCGCCAAATAAGAAATCGCTGGTAGCGCTGAATAATTCCACATATGAGCCAAAGCCAAAAGACTTTACTGGAAGCACACCACATTCAAAAATACAATCTCTCTTATACCCTGCTCCCATGCAAGGGAGACACCCACAACAAATATACATCAACCCACAACACAAAGGTTACAATCCACATAACATCCTCCGGTCTGCCTGGGATATAATTATGGTACAATGGTTAACATAATGATCCCAGGCAGGACAATACACAATTGTATGATTTTCCTAAAATATGACGTAAAGTCATGATTTTATGAAAGACACGGAGGCGAGTATTGCTTAACCCTTTCTTTACTGACACTCAACAGCAGCAAAGAATCCAATAACAAAATCAACCAATGGGCACACAGCCCTCCCCTTAGCCCCAGTATAAAGGGACCACCCCTTCAGCTCCTCTTCCTCTTTCTTTGTCTCCATAAGTCCACCAACGGAAAAAACTGGAACAACCGGAACCAGGAAAAAACTCCAACGAAAGGATCACCACATCCTCGAACGAACGACTCGGAGCCACGGTATCCACCGAAACCACCGAAGATATCCACAGCAGGTCCGCAGCAGCGACGAATCAACCTTAAAGAAATAAATAATAATAATAATAATAACGACATCAAGGGCGTCGAAGACGCGCATATCTTACACACATAACCGGAACACCGGACGCGGCAATAAAGCAACAATAAATTAACATTCGGTAATCATAAATAGCAACAGTAAACAATTACAGACCCCATAAACGTATCAAACGAAATCCATACACCCAAGGGAGGGACAACAATGGGCGGGGCAATACTCGCCTCCGTGTCTTTCATAAAATCATGACTTTACGTCATATTTTAGGAAAATCATACAATTTTATTTCAAGACACGGAGGCTCATATTGCTAGTTTAAAGCCTTCCAACAAGTGGTGCGAAAAGATGAGGATCCGGCCTAAAGTAAAACTCCCTAAACGTGGAGGCACGGGACCAATCCGCCAACCTCATGACATCTTCCAGACGAGCCCCGGAGAGAGTCAAGGAGGTCGCTGAGGCACCACGAACGGAATGTGCCGTAAAAAGGGCAGTGTCAATGCCAGACAGGGACAATATCCATTTCACCCAACGCGAGAGAGTCACAGTGGCCACCGGAGCAAAGGGTCTCCGGAAAGATATGAACAACTGAGAAGCAGAGGAGGACCGCAAAGACCGAGTCCTAGCCTCGTATTCCCTCAGACAAGCAACCGGACAAAGCGCCACCGATGAAGGAAAAGCAGGGTAAGAAACCGACCTGATGTGAGTCTTGGTACGCCGAGAAATGTTAAACGTCACGCCCTCCGGAGAGAAGGACCGGGCGTCATGATCCAAGGCCCGGACATCCGAAACCCTCTTGCAAGAAATGAGGCAAAAGAGGGTAACCAACTTGGCCGAAAGTTGGCGCAGGGATAAGTCCTCATTGGCGTGCCAGGAGGAAAGAAAAGAGAGAACGGAAGAAACATCCCAAGAACTAGAAAAACGAGGCCTGGGGGGCCGCGCGAACCGGGAGCCCCTGAGCAACCGGCACACCAGCGGATGGCGTCCAGCTGGACAACCATCAAAGCCCCTATGGCCGGACGAAATGGCCGACCGAAACACATTAATAGTGCGATAGGCCTTCCCGTCATCATAAAGGGAACTGAGGAATTGAACCAACTCACCTACAGCGGCCGTAGAGGGATCCACGTTCCGAAGGAGGCACCAACCAGCCCAAGATCGCCAAGCTGCCCTATAGGCTCTTCTGGTACCTGGGGCCCACGCACTTTCCAATAAGAAAACAGCCGTCTCCGAAAGTCCCTCGGTCTGCCAAGACAACCCGACACCCTGCATGCCAGAAGACGAAGGGATCCGTCCAGTACTAGAGGATGAGGATGGTTCAGAGGATCCAGCAGCAGCGACGTCCGGAGAGGAAGTAGCAGGGGAACCTCCACCAGAAGCTCCAAGAGCTGCGGGAACCACGACTGAGTGCCCCAAAAAGGAAGTATCAACACCAGTTCCGAGGCATGCAGTCGTATCTTGGCCAAAATCCGCGGGATCAGCGAGAACGGTGGGAAGGCATACATCACTCCCTCCGACCACTGTTGAAGCAGGGCATCCACCGCCTCCGCGGCCTGGGTCCGGTCTCCAACTGAAGTACCTGGGAAGCTGTGCGTTCCAGCGCGAAGCGAAAAGGTCTATCGAAAACGGACCCCAACGAGATACGATGGTAGCGAAGACCTCCACATCCAATCTCCAGTCGCTGGCGTCCGAGATGTAACGTGAGTTCCAATCGGCCAGCGTGTTGTGTAAGCCCGGAAGGTACTCCGCCACTACCGAGACGTTGCGGTCCAGGCAATAATCCCAAAAGTCCTTGGCCAGATGAGTCAACATCGACGATCGGGTACCTCCCATGGAATTGATGTACCGGACAGCTGAGATGTTGTCCATGCGAAGGCGAATACATGCCCTGGCTCTCCCACAGGTGAAACTGCGAATGGCAAAGGAACCCGCCAGAAGTTCCAGGGCATTGATGTGTAAGTGAGACTCCATTGAGGACCAAGGGCCCCCCGTGGAAACCCCCTCGCAATGGGCGCCCCAACCGTGAAGGCTGGCGTCCGATTCGATCACCACATCCGGTTGGGGACCAAACAGAGCCCTGCCATTCCATGCAGAGAGGTTGGCAATCCACCACTCCAATTCGTCCCTCGTCTCCGGATCCAAAGCGACTAGATCCGCATAAGACGCACCAGCCTGTAGGTGTGCGATCTTGAGACGCTGGAGGGCCCGATAATGAAGGGGAGCCGGAAAGATAGCCTGAATGGACGACGATAAGAGACCTATCACCCTGGCCAAATGACGCAGTGAGACCTGCGGAAGAGAGAGGGTGCGACGCAACTCCTTGCGGATCGACCGTACTTTCAAAGGAGGAAGACTCAGAGTCAAAGAGAGGGAGTCCACTTGGAAACCGAGAAACTCCATGGTTTGAGCAGGAACCAGACAAGACTTCTCCCGGTTGACTATGAAACCCAGGGAGGAGAGAAGGCGCACCGCCAACTGAAGGTGGGACAGGAGGGAGGTCCGGTCCACGGCCATGATCAGGATATCGTCCAGATAGATTATAAGTCTCACCCCCCGAGAACGAAGCCACGCCACCACCGGGCGTAAAAGCTTGGTGAAGCACCAGGGGGTGGACGAAAGCCCGAAGGGGAGACACGTGAAGCGCCATATCGACCCCCGCCAGTGGAAACGAAGAAGGTCCCTGGAGGGAAGCTCTATCGGAACCGTCAAGTATGCATCCTGGAGGTCCAACTTGGCCATCCAGTCTCCGGGAAGCAGCATGTCCCTCAGGAGGTGAATGCCCTCCATCTTGAAATGTCTGTACCTGACGAATGCATTTAGGGCCTTTAGGTTGATGACGGGACGGAACTGGCCTCCCTTCTTTTCCACCAGGAAAATACTGCTGATCACGCCGTCGCGATCGAGCGGGGCCGGTTCCACCGCCCCTTTGAGATAAAGGGTCCGCAGCTCCACGTCCACCAGGTTCTGTGATACCTGCGACCGGAACGTGGAAGGAAGAGGGGGCGGGACCACGGGAGGGGCGACAAGCTCTATGCGGAAACCCTGAACCGTGGACAATACCCACGGGTCGCTGGTGATGAATGCCCAAACATGCATAAAATGTTGGAGTCTGCCCCCGACATAATGTTCCGAAAAAGGGAGAACAGGAGGTAGACTTACCAAATGGGCGTCTGAGGTTCGGATTTCCTCTGTAAGATCGTCCTCGACCCTGAGCACCACGGGAGGGGAAGAAGGACGGCTGGTGTCTCTGGTCATGGACAGGCGGACGGTAGGAAGCAAAGGAGCCTCGACCCGAGCCTCGGGTCTGGAACGAGGAGCGGCCGGACAGACGGCCCCTTGTACTGCCGGCCCTAGCGGAAACCCTACCGCTAAATACCCTTCGCATTGACGTCTGGGCTTTATCAAGGGCGGTAAAGGTCCCTACAAACTTCCCTAGCTCCTTAACGAAGGGATCCCCAAAGAGGAAACCTTGGGCCTCTTTACCTGATTCTGACAGGGCCATATTGGTCAGCTTAGGCTCGATTTTCAGGAGGATGGCCTTGCGCCTTTCTATACTCAGGGAGGTGTTTGCATTTCCTGCCATGCAAATGGCTCTTTGGGCCCAACCACGGAGTTCCTCCGGGTCGACCAGTTGCCCTTCCGCCAAGGCTGATTCCGCCAAGTCAAAGATCTTTGCCAGGGGCCCCATAATATCCAATAGCTTGTCCTGACAAGCTTTGAGAGCCGAGTCTAGGCCTCTCTTGGGGCTAAATCCCGTCTTAGACAGGAACTGGACCATCTTCGGGTCCACGACCGGGGTTTCGCATACCTTATTAGGTATCGTCGGCCGAGGGCATTCAGCCCGGAGTTTGTTCCGAGCCTCTTTGCTAAGTGGCTTGCGGACCATGGACTCCAGATAACTGGCAACGTGGGATGCCGGAAGCCACTCCGCAGATCTGGGGTGATGAAGGGAGTCCGGGTCAAAGAGCGGGACACCCGTCGGGTCTACAAGGGAAACGGACTCGCCAGGGTCCGTCGGGTCGACCTCCACTGGTCTTTGTGGCAAGGTCGAAAACGAAACGGAGGTGCCTTGGACAGGCGACCCATCAATGTCTAGATCCTCAGAATCATTATAAGATTCTAACCAAGCCTCCTCCTCGGATTCCACATTAGAATCGGACTCTAGCTCCGGCTGGGACCGGGCAGACTTCCAGTGCCGTGCTCTTTCTGCCTGGCGCGGACAGGCTCTTTTGCGCGGCCGAGACGCGCCGTCATTGGATGGGGCCAGGCCATCATTCATATTGGTTCTGGAGGCATTAGGGGCTGGCATGTGGGCAGGGGTAGGAATCACAGCTGGAGGTGATGTATTCGCAATGAGGACCTGGGATATAGATTGCGTCAAGGCTGACGACATAGAACCCATGGCAGACATAATGGCCTCAGATATAGATCTCTGCAGGGTCATGGCCTGAGTGTCCGATGGCACGGGAGCAACCCCTATGGCAGAAGGTATAATCCCCAAATTCTGAGGGGAAAGGGGGACCTCACCCTGAGAGGGGGTCCCTTGGGCTGAAGCTGTGGCCTTCTGGGCGGACATAGCTGTGTGGTATGAACGATAGTGACACCAGGTAATAATATAAAATCCCCTATGCTGCGGTACCACCCTAACCAGAACTAACTATGCAGGGTTAGTCACCCTGCAGAAGGAGCCGCCGATCCGAAGTAAGAAGCTGCCGCTGGAGAATCGCCTCCCTAATGACCGGAGCGGTAAGGCGACAATGAAATGGCGCCCGAAATCTCGCGAGATCTCGGGCGCACCAGCAGAGACGGCGGGAGCCAGCGGCAGGAACAGGAGCGAAAAACCGCCCGAGATCCCGTGAAAAATCGCGAGATCTCGGACGCACGGAGGAGCGGAGAGGAGCGGGACCACAGGGTAAGAGGCGCAGCGCCGCTCCACAAACAACAGCCCCAAGCAGCACCGGGCAAGCAAGTGGGGACAAAGTAGAGCCACAAGCAGGGTAGAAGCAACAAAAAGAGGGGGGGGGGGAGAAGATAACAGAGGGGAGGACCGACAGAAAACGGTCAAAACGAGCAGAAGGGGATAAAATACCACACCTAATACCCCCCAATATATGAGGAGAGAAAACCAACGGGAAAAAACAATATATTATACAGAATAATAACCACCAACCCCTGCAAGCAGGAGGGTGGACTACTTAACTTTGAGTGCAGCAGCAAAGAAAGAGGAAGAGGAGCTGAAGGGGTGGTCCCTTTATACTGGGGCTAAGGGGAGGGCTGTGTGCCCATTGGTTGATTTTGTTATTGGATTCTTTGCTGCTGTTGAGTGTCAGTAAAGAAAGGGTTAAGCAATATGAGCCTCCGTGTCTTGAAATAAAATGTCCTCTGTCTGGAGACAACCGAGGTGTAATTCCATTATCTCTCAGGACAAAGGGAAATCGCCAATACACACGGGGAGACAATAGGACAGACATCACTTACTCAAATATACAATGTCCCACCCTTTACAATACACATAGACATGTAACACATCTCAACCTGGCACGAATTAGACCAGGGTTCAAAAGTTAGTAAAAGTCTCCTTTAAGCAGGGAGAGGAAAACATACGGACAACCATAGAAGGGCATCCTTCACAATGGCCCCCCTTTTTCTCCCTGCTCCGGCAGACACGGTTAGACCTTTTCTGGTCTAGTAGGGGCTGGCGGTGCTTCAGGCTCAGTCAGATAGTAAGTCAGTTTGCCTTGACAGCCCGTCCGCGTTGCCGTTTTGCTTGCCAGGGCGGTAATGGATGGTGAAATCATAGGGTTGGAGGGCCAGGCTCCACCGTAATAAACGAGCATTGTCTCCAGAGACCCGGTTGAGCCAGACCAAGGGGTTGTGGTCAGTCATGAGAGTAAAGGAACGGCCATACAGATGGGGGGTGAGTTTTTTGAGGGCCCAGACCAGCGCCAGGCACTCTTTCTCAATGGCCGCATAACTGACTTCTCTTGGCAACAATTTCCGACTCAGGTAGATCACTGGGTGCTCCCCTCCATCCTCGCCGACCTGGCTTAATACTGCCCCCAGTCCAAACCTTGAGGCATCTGTGTGAACCATAAACCTTTTGTTAGGATCTGGGGCAGCCAACACAGGAGCATTTTTCAAAGCTTGGAAAGCCACCTCACACTCCGCGGACCACAGGACTTGTCGGGGTAATTTCTTTTTTGTGAGGTCAGTCTGGGGTTTGGCTAGGGTGCTGTAGTCGGGTATGAAACGTCGGTAGTAGCCGGCTGTCCACAGGAAGGCCATGACTTGTGTCTTGGTACGGGGAGTGGGCCAATTAGCAACGGCCTCAATTTTAGCCGGTTCCGGTCGTTGCTTACCGCAACCTACTCGATGGCCCAAATATTGTACCTCCGCCATACCGAAGTGACACTTGTCTGGCTTCAAGGTTAAACCGGCCCCCCTAATCCTATCCAATACTTCCCCTACATGTTCTAAGTGTGCCTCCCAGGTATCGCTATGGATGGCGATATCATCCAGGTAGGCACATGCATAATCCTGGAGACCCTCTAATAGGCGATCCACCATCCGCTGGAATGTGGCCGGGGCGTTCTTCATCCTGAACGGCATAACCCGTAATTGGTATAAGCCAAACGGGGTGATGAAAGCGGATTTGGGGATCGCATCCTCCGCGAGAGGAATCTGCCAGTACCCTTTACATAGATCGATCGTGGTCAGATACCTCCCCCGTGGATATGCGGTCCAGTAATTCATCCATCCGAGGCATGGGATAAGCGTCTGTGACCGTCTTGTCATTCAGTCGCCTGTAGTCTACACAGAAGCTAGTTGTACCATCCCGCTTCGGTACTAGAACTACAGGGGAGGCCCAAGGACTTTCTGAGTGCTCTATTACCCCTAGCCGGAGCATTTCTTCTATTTCTTTACGCATCCCATCTCTGACAGCTTCAGGGATGCGGTAAGGGGGTTGCCTTAGTGTCGTCTGCCCTGGAGTTTCCACTTTGTGGACAGTCAGTGGGGTGTACCTGGGTTCTTGGGAGAATGTGGCCCTTTTGGACTCGAGTAAGCGGACTGCATGAGTTTTCTCCTGGGGTGCTAGTTGTTCCCCTAACCGGACTAACTATCGTTCTTGTTTCTCGGGTACCCCCTAACATGTCGGGTAATGGTAGTGCCTCTGTGTCCTCGCCGGCAGGGGCGCAGATGGCAGTTACCTCTTCCGTTCTTTCCTAATATGCTTTGAGCATGTTGATGTGAAACGTCCGTTTCACCTCCTCATTCTCACAGCTAGCGACCGTATAGGTTGTATCACATACCTGTCCTATAACCTTATAAGGTCCCTGCCAGGCAGCCTGAATCTTGTTGGTACGGACAGGTCTCAGTACCATCACCTTCTGTCCTACTTGAAAGCTTCGGTACCTGGCCTTCCTGTCATACCATACTTTCTGGCACCGTTGGGCCGCCCGGAGGTTGTTCTGGACAGCCTGAGTCAACTCCTCCATGCGGTCCCGCAGCTCCAACACATATGGTACAATCGGGGCCCCTTCTATTTCTGTGTGATCTTCCCAGTGATCCTTAATGAGATCTAGTGGCCCCCTCACCCGCCTCCCGTATAATAGTTCAAAGGGTGAAAACCCGGTGGATTCCTGCGGCACCTCCCGTTAGGCGAACAGTAAGTGCGATCAGGAATTGCTCCCAGTCCCTATAGGCTCCTATGAATGCTTTCAACATCTGTTTCAACATTCCGTTGAAATGCTCACAGAGCCTATTGGTCTGGGGGTGGTACGGGGAGCTGGTTATCGAGTTAACCCCACACAACTTCCATAGTTGTTGGGTGACCTCGGCAGTGAACTGTGTGCCCTGGTCTGATAGAATCTCTTTGGGAAATCCCACTCGAGAGAATATCTTGACCAGGGCATCCGCCACTGTCTCGGCCTGAATATTTGGGAGGGCTACGGCCTCCAGATAATGGGTGGTGTAGTCTACTACGGTAAGTATATAGCGCTTACCGGAGTGACTAGGCTTCGCTAGGGGTCCTACAATGTCCACTGCAACTCTCGCAAAGGGCTCCTCTATTATAGGAAGGGGAATCAATTTAGCCTTCGGGTGATCCCCTCTCTTACCTACCCGTTGGCATACTTCACAGGTTTGACAGTGCGCCCGGATGTCGTCGGATACCCCAGGCCAAAAGAAGTTCTGGGTTATCCGGTGTAACGTCTTGCGTCTTCCTAAATGCCCAGCTAACGGGACATCATGCGCTACTCGCAATAGATCTTGCCGGTATTTGCTCGGTATTACCAGCTGGCGCTTTTGCTGGGGCCCGGGTGCATTGACCCGAGTCTCAGTAAAACGATACAAGCGACCTTCCTCCCATACTAGCTGCTCCTTTTCTAACCCCCCGTGCCCTCCCTTAGCTTTTTCCCTGTAATAGCTGAGGGTGGGCCCCCCCACTTCCTTCCCAAAATCCTCTGGAGTATCCCAGGGAAGGGGGGCTACAGTAAAGGGTATAGTCAGTTGGCTTACCTGGGTCTCGGTTGGTTGTGGGTGGCTCTCGGTAGCACGACTTTGGGCTTGGGTTGTCATGGCTTGTACTTCTTGCGGAGAAGTGGCTGCAAAAGCGGAAGTCAAAGGGCCAATATCATTGTCCAACACTACCTCAGCCGGCAACTCTTTCATTACCCCAACCTGTACGTTGCCTACTCCGGCACCCCAGTCCAGATGTACCTTAGCGGTAGGAATCCGGTACACTGCCCCCCCCGCCACTCGCACAGCAATCGATTTCCCCGGTCTCTCTTTGTTGTCAATGAGGTGCCTTTGTATCAGGGTTATGGTAGCGCCACTGTCTCATAGTCCGCGGGCAGTTTTCCCATTAATCATCACCAGCTGACAATGATGTTTGCGGTTGTCAGTGATGGTGGATTGAACACTAAGGGCTTCATACAAGTTACCCAGGGGTTCTTCCCGGCTTAATTCTTTGGCATCCCACACAGAGGGTACTTGGTAATCCACGCAGTGAACGGCCGCCTGGGGTTGAGGGAAACCGGGTCGGGTCCAGCTGGTTCTGGGGGGCTCCAATAGACAGTTTTTCCGCATATGCCCCACTTGGCGACACCGATGACAAGTGATGTCGTTGTTGGGTGGCCGGGAATAGCGAGGTGTAGCTGTCACCGGCCTGCTGGGCTGTTGGTACCTGGGGGCTGCTGAAGCTGTGGGTACTGTGGGACGTGGAGGTTGGGTTCTTGGAGTAGGTGCTGTAGTTTTCCGAGTATCTGCATACTCGTCTGCCAATTTGGCAGCCTCTGGTAGGGAAAAGGGCTTGCGGTCTCTTACCCACTCTTTCACCTCTGCTTGGATGTGGTCGTAGAACTGCTCCAGTAGTACCAACTGCAGGGCGTCATCCAGGGTTGTAGCTTTGCAGCTGGTGATCCAATGGGTAGCTGATTGTTGCAGGTGACAGGCCCATTCTGCGTAAGAGTCCTTTTCCAGCTTCCGTAAATCCCTGAATATTCGCCAGTATGCCTCTGGGGTTATTGCATACCGGGCGAGGAGTGCTTCCTTAACCCGGGCATAGCTGTGAACATCCTCCCAGGGTACCGCTCGGAAGGCATCTGCTGCTTTGCCCGATAGCTTCCCTGCGAGTATGGAAACCCAGTCTTCTGCTGGTACTTGATGTAGGATACACTGGCGCTCAAAGTTTGCCAGGTACCTATCAATTTCACAGTCCTTTTCGTCAAATGCTTTAAATGTACTGAAGGGAACCTTTCTGGAGTCCCCAGTGCTGCTGGTTCTGCTTGGGGAACTTACGGCTGCTTGCTGTGTCTCTGCCAGTTTTAACTGTAGCTCCAGCTGTGCTTTCTGTGTATTTTCTTCCGCTATGATTTTCATCACCTGCATGATGATTTCCGGCGTTGGGTTCGGTCCAAACCATGCCAGTCTCTCTCGCATCTCCCGGTTCATGTGAGATTCAGTTTCCCGAACCGTCGGTATATCCATCTCCCAAACGGCCGGTATTTCGGTTTCCTGACCGATCGTTCCTAGGCTCAGCCAAGATGCCTCGGTCTAGCTCCATCAATTCGGCTATAATAACCCGCTTTGCCTTGTCGCCTGCACTTTTCCCACGAACTTCCAATAGTTCCTGTGCTTTCTGTGTATTTTCTTCCGCTATGATTTTCATCACCTGCATGATGATTTCCGGCGTTGGGTTCGGTCCAAACCATGCCAGTCTCTCTCGCATCTCCCGGTTCATGTGAGATTCAGTTTCCCGAACCGTCGGTATATCCATCTCCCAAACGGCCGGTATTTCGGTTTCCTGACCGATCGTTCCTGGCTCAGCCAAGATGCCTCGGTCTAGCTCCATCAATTCGGCTATAATAACCCGCTTTGCCTTGTCGCCTGCACTTTTCCCACGAACTTCCAATAGTTCCTTTAATGTGCTGCGCTTGAGCTGTGTGTACCAGCTTTCCATTAGCTGTACCCCCGTTTCCTTTGGATTCTTCGTTTGGGGGAAAAAAGGAAAATCCTGCTGCTGCCAACCAGTTGTGACGGTATCACTGTATCTCACCACCTTGTAATTCCTTAATTCCAATTAGTTGAAGAATCCCCCATTCGCCAAATAAGAAATCGCTGGTAGCGCTGAATAATTCCACATATGAGCCAAAGCTGGATACTGGAACAAGACTTTACTGGAAGCACACCACATTCAAAAATACAATCTCTCTTACACCCACAACAAATATACATCAACCCACAACACAAAGGTTACAACCCACATAACATCCTCCCGTCTGCCTGTGATATAATTATGGTACAATGGTTAACATAATGATCCCAGGCAGGACAATACACAATGTCCTCTGTCTGGAGACAACCGAGGTGTAATTCCATTATCTCTCAGGACAAAGGGAAATCGCCAATACACACGGGGACACAATAGGACAGACATCACTTACTCAAATATACAATGTCCCACCCTTTACAATACACATAGACATGTAACACATCCCAACCTGGCACGAATTAGACCAGGGTTCAAAAGTTAGTAAAAGTCTCCTTTATGCAGGGAGAGGAAAACATGCGGACAACCATAGAAGAGCATCCTTCACACCCTTCCTTGATACGAATAAGATTGTAGGCCCCCCTAAGATCAAGTTTGGAGAACCACCTAGCACCCGCAATCTAATTAAACAGGTCAGGAATGAGAGGAAGAGGGTATGGGTCTTGGATGGTTATTCGGTTTAGTTCGCGGAAATCTAGGCAAGGACGCAGGCCCCCATCTTTCTTTTTAACAAAGAAAAACCCTGCAGCCACGGGTGAAGAAGAGGGTCTGATGTGTCCCTTAGCCAGACTCTCGGAGATATAATCTTTCATGGCTTGTCTCTCGGGACCCGAAAGATTATATAACCTGGTCTTGGGTAATTTTGCACCGGGAATCACAGCTACACAGCTCCAGTGGGTCAGTATAGAAGTCCAGGCAGGAAGCTCTATATCTGGCAACCAGAGAAGTGGGAGAGAGGAATATAAGGAGGTTGGGATTGCTGGACAAGAAACAGCTAAGGAGAAGAAGCTACGGATCCCTGAGTGAGCCAAAAAGGATTGCAAGGCAAACCCAGAAAGCTACCATTAAGAAACAGCACTATCTGTAGACATAGAGCGCGCAGCCACCCGCTGCAACTTCCTGACCCCGGGTATAACTGAGTCAGACGTGGCTCTTGACACCCTCGTGACAGCATGTTATCTTAAACGTTACATAACTTGTAAACTTGAAAAATGAGTGCAAAAACATTATGCAAATATCAGTGTAATAATACGCTCAAATATGACTTGAGTCCTTTTTCTTGAAGTGCTTGACTGTGGACAGGAACAATAAGAGGTAATTGTAATCCACAGGAACAATAAGAGTTACATGTAATCCAAACAAGGTAGTGGGTAATTTCCACAGTGGGTAGTTTTCCTCACAGGAAAGTCTGGAAATCTTCCTCCTGGATCCCATGTTTGAGGAGGCAAAAGTTCTTCTTTAACCTGGGTGCTCTCTGCAGCTGTAGTGGTGCACCACTGCCCTCTTGTGGTGTCTTTTGGAATTGGCTGAGCAGTAAGCCTGGTGAATGCAGTTGTGACATGCTGCAAGCCGGGATCCCTTGCCGGTGCAGAGGTGGTTAAAACCTCCAGCTGAAGGGGCTCTGGTAGGCAAACTGAGGGTGCCTGTGGCAGCTTCCAGGGCAGTACGTAGGGTTGCACTCTGGGATTGAAAGTCAGGACAGAGTTATTTATTTTCCCCACCTGCAGAGTTGGAGCCGCAGGAATTTCAGAGCTCACTATGGGGACCTCAGGATTGAGGTGTCCCGCTCTGGCAGTAGTAGCTCTGGGTGGCGAAGTGGAAGTTCTGGCCGCCTCCGCCGCACCAGTAAGTGTCCTTGGCGGAGCAGGCCTAGGTCTGTTTTGGGTATCGGGACCCTCAGGGAGCAGTGCAGGGGCAGGTACGGACCGGGCCTGGGCCTCAGGGAGAGCGTCTGCTCCTACCTGATTAAGAATTGTGTTGGACGGCACTCCTCTTTCTTTGGTACGGTGCTCAATGGTAATAGAAGTAACATGATAAAGATAGACCACGGCACTCGTTTTTATAAGTTTGAATCAATTGTATTTTTTATATTTTTATCAGACCATCCAGGAGTAAATAATCTGCAAACTGGCCAACGGCCTTAGTTACTTGTGGCATGCTTCCTGTTCTGTCCAACAGGAAGCATGCCACAAGTAACTAAGGCCGTGAACAAGGTCCTGTGTTAGGACCGAAACGTTGGCCAGTTTGCACATTATTTACTCCTGGATGGTCTGATGAAAATATAAAAAATACAATTGATTCAAACTTATAAAAACGAGTGCCGTGGTCTATCTTTATCATGCTCCTACCTGATGTCGCGGCCGGACGGCCGGTTCCGGTGCCTCCTGGTGGTCATCGCGGGGTCCAATCACCGTCTGCGGTGCAGGCTGGTCCAAAGCCTTAGCGACTGTATCAGTGGCGTCCTCCGCGGGAGCAGGCTCAGCATCGGCGGCCATCTTGGTTTCCGGGTTGGCAGCCATCTTCTTTTCCATCATGGTGCATGCAGGAGGTAAGGGTGGAGCCCAGAGGGAGGAGTCGGTACTCCCTTGGTTCACAATACAAAGTTCATGGTGGGCAGTCTTTAGTTTTCCCGCTTCTAGGGGGGCGTACTCGACATCTTCGCGCTCTTGAGAGGGCGTTCTTGTCTTTTCCCGCCTCCAGCAAGCGGCGCCATTTTGGTGAATATGGCGAATTAACCCTTTGAGTACTCGTGGGCACCGCATGGTGCTTTCTGGCACGGCAATGAAGCAATAAACTCAATTTTCAGATCTTGTTGTACTGTGAAACATGCAGTTGGATCCGGTTAAGCACACAATTGCATCCGGTTCTGTTGTCAGGGATAGGCACACAATTGGATCCGATCCTGTTCCCGTGAGGCCACTTAATGCAATGAGCAGGACACTGGTACGGTGACCAATGATGCAGTGGGTCAGGATAAATGTATGAAAGTCTATGGTTTGTTTGTGACACCAATTGCAGCTTGCGCAGGCTATAGTCTCAGGGCCCTTTAAGATGTAATAACTCACGTACCAGGTGAGGAATGCCAGAGGGGATAATGTCTCTCTAGGGTAAGTAGTTATAGTTATAGTCAACGGTGTCCCCTACCTGGGTACGGCTGGACTCCTGGATCTTGGCTCACTTGCAATAAAATGAGTGTTGTTAGTAGGAGTCATTGAGGAATGAGTGAGATCCAGACTTGAAGTATAATGCAACTTGTCTTTACTGGATGGCAACAGAAATCCATACGAGTTACAGCAATAGTCTTTAGGTCCCAGCAAGTATTGGCAATGTATGGCAGGGATTAATATCTCTTCTGCTTCTATACTATGTGCCTGGAGAATCTGGCAGGAATCTATCTTCTGCTCTGTCTATCTTCTGCTTGGCATGGGCCTGACTAGCTGAGGAGGAATTTGGCTTCTCCTGGACTCTGGATAAGTACTCACAGGACTGCTCGCAGGGAATGATTCTTCCTGGAGACCTGTAGTTCTGGAGGTGTTGCTTGCTTGTCACCAGCTGAGGTAGATGACTCAGGCTGGGAAGAGTGATCCTTGGCCTCAGCCGAGGCTGGATCCTAGATTGGGATCCCTGTAACTGGGAGCTCCTACGAACACAGCCTTCCCCTAGCCGGGCGGCTGGTACACTAACTAGAACTTTCTTTCCTCCCCATGAGGCAGGAAGTGGGAACATTCCACACCTCCTCAAAGAGAGTGGGGGGGGGGGGAGCTAGACTGGAATGTACTATTCCATTCTAGATATACTAAACTAAACTAAATCTATGCTAAACACATTGCTGCCACCTGCTGGTGTACATGGAAAATTATAGCAATTATATGAAACAGGCATAGAAAATTACACCTAACATGTTGTAGCAGGGAGAAAGAGTTTAGTGACATACTCCGGGATGTTACACTGGCACCACATAACATATATATATATAGTGGGGTGTGAGAGGAGGAGAAGCAAGTTCATGGAGGAGAAGCAAGTTCATGGAGGAGAGGAACAGGCATCGTCCAACATGTTGTCTGATATTTCTACCCCTTGGTCATGGCCAGGCTAACGGAGTACAGCGGACATTAATCTACAGCAGCAAAGCACCAGACAGTAAGTCTAAATATGGATATGAGGAGAAGCTAGTGAGAGTAACAGCTAAACTCAGCTTATGGACCTCATTACCACAAGTGCCTGAGAGCAACGTTCCGAGTGCCTTTGCCTGCTGCGAGGGGGACACCCTTATTGGATAACTCAAAATATAAAGTAAGCAAATGTCATATCCAGCACCAGAGTGCTAGAGTTGGAACTTAAAGTAAATCTTCAGTTTGCCTGTAAAGTATCAGCATTAGAAGAATCCCTCCATTGACCACTGCCACTGCCTGATAATAGGATTACCAGTGAACTTATTATTATTTGTGCTATACAGAACTCTTTCCATTGATGAACTGTGCCAACTGTCCAGAGATTATGGATTCTTTAGTAAATGTTCAACTGGTTTACAACAACCGACTCCTCATTCTTACTACTACTACTCTCAAAATTTGCACCTAATGGTGCTGACATCACGAACCAGGGGCCCAGCCGCAAAACCACCTAACACCAATTACCATAAAGGGCACCTCAACCAACATCTGGCTGGTGTTCCCTGCAACCGAGAGTGCCCCGGAGGATTTCGTGCTTTCTTCCCATGCACTGTACACCAGCCCAGGGAGGCATCTGCTAACTGTCAGTACAAACAACTACTACCCCCATCGGCCCACTGTGAGCCTCACGTGTTTTCCCCTGTGGTTTAGTATGCTACATCTATAATGCAGAGGAATAAGTACACAACGTTCTCTATAATGCTGAATAATAAGCACATGGTTCTCTCTATAATGCTGATGAATAAGTACAGTCGTGGCCAAAAGTTTTGAGAATTACATAAATATTGGAAATTGGAAAAGTTGCTGCTTAAGTTTTTATAATAGCAATTTGCATATACTCCAGAATGTTATGAAGAGTGATCAGATGAATTGCATAGTCCTTCTTTGCCATGAAAATGAACTTAATTCCAAAAAAACCTTTCCACTGCATTTTTCATTGCTGTCATTGAAGGACCTGCTGAGATCATTTCAGTAATCGTCTTATTAACTCAGGTGAGAATGTTGACGAGCACAAGGCTGGAGATCATTATGTCAGGCTGATTGGGTTAAAATGGCAGACTTGACCTGCTAAAAGGAGGGTGATGCTTGAAATCATTGTTCTTCCATTGTTAACCATGGTGACCTGCAAAGAAACGCGTGCAGCCATCATTGCGTTGCATAAAAATGGCTTCACAGGCAAGGATATTGTGGCTACTAAGATTGCACCTCAATCAACAATTTATAGGATCATCAAGAACTTCAAGGAAAGAGGTTCAATTCTTGTTAATAAGGCTTCAGGGTGTCCAAGAAAGTCCAGCAAGCGCCAGGATCGTCTCCTAAAGAGGATTCAGCTGCGGGATCGGAGTGCCACCAGTGGAGAGCTTGCTCAGGAATGACAGCAGGAAGGTGTGAGCGCATCTGGACGCACAGTGAGGCGAAGACTTTTGGAAGATGGCCTGGTGTCAAGAAGGGCAGCAAAAAAGCCAATTCTCTCCAAAAAAACCCATCAGGGACAGATTGATCTTCTGCAGAAAATATGGTGAATGGACTGCTGAGGACTGGGGCAAAGTCATATTCTCTGATGAAGCATGTTTCCAATTGTTTGGGGCATCAGGAAAAAGGCTTGTCCGAAGAAGAAAAGGTGAGCGCTACCATCAGTCCTGTGTCATGCCAACAGTAAAGCATCCTGAGACCATTCATGTGTGGGGTTGCTTCTCATCCAAGGGAGTGGGCTCACTCACAATTTTGCCCCAGAACACAGCCATGAATAAAGAATGGTACCAAAACACCCTCCAACAGCAACTTCTTCCAACAATCCAACAACAGTTTGGTGAAGAACAATGCATTTTCCAGCATGATGGAGCACCGTGCCATAAGGCAAAAGTGATAACTAAGTGGCTCGGGGACCAAAACGTTGACATTTTGGGTCCATGGCCTGGAAACTCCCCAGATCTTAATCCCATTGAGAACTTGTGGTCAATCCTCAAGAGGCGGGTGGACAAACAAAAACCCACTAATTCTGACAAACTCCAAGAAGTGATTGTGAGGAATATGGATTAATATTTACTGTCAGCCATGTCCTCACACCCCCCATTTGCTGACAGGATTTCCCTGCTTCAAAGCCCCCAGCCCTGATTGTAATTTTATGCACCTCTTGGCATGATTCAGTGTATATGCAAAATAAGTTTCCACCCCCCCCCCAGCCATCTGAGTGTCAGTGGGCCAGGAAGACGCCCCAGGGGGTCCAAGCTTCAAGGAGAAGTTCACACCTCCAGGCACCAGTTTGGAGCCACCTGAATCCGGCAGGAAAACTCTCAGCAGGGGGTATTTGCTCTTGCCCGGATCAATGAGACTTCCCAGACATCTTGGCACCTACCTCTCATAAGGAATTATGAAGCGCCCGGCCATCGCAGGCGCAAACCGGATACATATTTGTGTCCCGGTGGCCACGAGGTACGGTCCCATGGTCTTTGTTTACTCGTACCCAGTCGGGGTAGGGAGATACCCATATCTCCCCATAGAAGCCACCTACCGGTACCAGGTTTGGGCTCTACTTGTAGCCGGAACCCAGGCAGGTCCATTAGTCCCAGAACCATCTCCCTGTGACCCTCTGGTCTGGAGCTATGACCCCTAAAGGGTTTTGTGGGTCATTCACCGTCAGCCCAGAAGAGGGGGAGTTGACCCCTCCCTGAGGCAGGGAGGGGATGGGCCGGCTGCAGGTTAAAAGCCTGGTGCCAGCAAGTAGGCGCGGTCTTTCTCTGAAGAGGGGTCACATCCTACACATGTGTTTAGAGGGACCCAGGAAATAGCAGGAGATCACAGCCCCTCGTGTGGCCTCCAGCTCAGGACATCACAAGGAACTTTCATCATACTTGGTAACTTACTTTTACACTGCGTAACCCAGTTGTACCCATATAATCTGTATCTGTAATCTCAGACCACTGTATATATTGTCTGTGTATATCGTGTTATATCTAGTGTGCTCTTACAGCGATTAAATATATCATTGAATCTTGTGCTGTCTTGTATCTCGATCACGAATCCCCACGTCCGTGTTTTGGCCTAGTTATAAGCTACCGCGGGTTGGTTTCTGACCCTATATAATCCCGTTAGCGGACCGGGCTTATATCAGACGAGAAACTGGTGGCAGTTACCCGGGCTGAGTGTGGGCTGTTTTCACTGTGGCAGTGAAAAGGCTCTCCCAGCTTGTTGCCTCTCTGTGCCCGCGTGGACAGGAGGTGTGTGTGTAAACTATACCAGCCTGACCTTACGTGCTCCTCTGGAGGGCGTAACTTCACGTTTTTGGTAAACCCTGTGATCATACCGGGTCTCGTGAGCTCGACGTGGTTGACGTCAGCGGGCACGAGGGGTGGTATTCATCACAGTGATTATGAAAGAATGGGTTGCTATCAGTCAGGAATTGGCCCAGAAGGTGATTGAGAGCATGCCCAGTCGAATTGCAGAGGTCCTGAAAAAGAAGGGCCGACACTGCAAATACTGACTCTGCATAAATGTCATGTAATTGTCGATAAAAGCCTCTGAAACGTATGAAGTGCGTGTAATTATATTTCACTACATCACAGAAACAACTGAAACAAAGATCTAAAAGCAGTTTAGCAGCAAACTTTGTGAAAACTAATATTTGTGTCATTCTCAAAACTTTTGGGCAGGACTGTACACGGTACTCTCTATAACGCAGAGGAATAAGTACACGGTACTCTCTATAACGCAGAGGAATAAGTACACGGCACTCTCTATAATGCTGAGGAATGAGTACACGGTGCTCTCTATAATGCTGAGGATTGAGTACACGGTACTCTCTATAACGCAGAGGAATAAGTACACGGTACTCTCTATAACGCAGAGGAATAAGTACACGGCACTCTCTATAATGCTGAAGAATAAGTACATGGCACTCTCTATAATGCTGAAGAATAAGTACATGGCACTCTCTATAATGCTGAAGAATAAGTACACGGTACTCTCTATAATGCTGAAGAATGAGTACACGGCACTCTCTATAATGCTGAGGAATGAGTACACGGTACTCTCTATAACGCTGAGGAATAGGTACACGGCACTCTCTATAACGCAGAGGAATAAGTACACCGTACTCTCTATAATGCTGAAGAATAAGTACATGGCACTCTCTATAATGCTGAGGAATGAGTACACGGTACTCTCTATAATGCTGAGGAATAAGTACATGGCACTCTCTATAATGCTGAGGAATAAGTACACGGTACTCTCTATAACGCAGAGGAATAAGTACACGGTACTCTCTATAATGCTGAGGAATAAGTACACGGCACTCTCTATAATGCTGAGGAATAAGTACACGGTACTCTCTATAATGCAGAGGAATAAGTACACTGCACCCTCTATAATGCTGTGGAATAAGTACACGGTACTCTCTATAATGCTGAGGAATAAGTACACGGTACTCTCTATAATGCTGAGGAATAAGTACACGGCACTTTCTATAATGCTGAGGAATAAGTACACGGTACTCTCTATAATGCTGAGGAATAAGTACACGGCACTCTCTATAACGCAGAGGAATAAGTACACGGCACTCTCTATAACGCAGAGGAATGAGTACACGGTACTCTCTATAATGCTGTGGAATGAGTACACGGTACTCTCTATAACGCTGAGGAATAAGTACACGACACTCTCTATAATGCTGAAGAATAAGTACACGGCACTCTCTATAATGCTGAAGAATGAGTACACGGCACTCTCTATAATGCTGAGGAATGAGTACACGGCACTCTCTATAATGCTGAGGAATAAGTACACGGCACTCTCTATAATGCTGAGGAATAAGTACACGGTACTCTCTATAATGCAGAGGAATAAGTACACTGCACCCTCTATAATGCTGAGGAATGAGTACACGGTACTCTCTATAATGCTGAAGAATAAGTACACGGCACTCTCTATAATGCTGAGGAATAAGTACACGGTACTCTCTATAATACTGAAGAATAAGTACACGGTACTCTCTATAATGCTGAAGAATAAGTACACGGTACTCTCTATAATGCTGAAGAATAAGTACACGGCACTCTATATAATGCTGAGGAATGAGTACACGGCACTCGCTATAATGCTGAAGAATAAGTACACGGCACTCTCTATAATGCTGAAGAATAAGTACACGGTACTCTCTATAATGCTGAAGAATAAGTACACGGCACTCTCTATAATGCTGAAGAATAAGTACACGGCACTCTCTATAATACTGAAGAATAAGTACACGGCACTCTCTATAATGCTGAAGAATAAGTACTCGGCACTCTCTATAATGCTGAGGAATAAGTACACGGTACTCTCTATAATGCTGAAGAATAAGTACACGGCACTCTCTATAATGCTGAAGAATAAGTACACGGCACTCTCTATAATACTGAAGAATAAGTACACGGCACTCTCTATAATGCTGAAGAATAAGTACACGGCACTCTCTATAATGCTGAAGAATAAGTACACGGTACACTCTATAACGCTGAGGAATAAGTACACGGTACTCTCTATAATGCTGAAGAATAAGTGCACGGCACTCTCTATAATACTGAAGAATAAGTACACGGTACTCTCTATAATGCTGAAGAATAAGTACACGGCACTCTCTATAATGCTGAAGAATAAGTACACGGTACTCTCTATAATGCTGAAGAATAAGTACTCGGCACTCTCTATAATGCTGAAGAATAAGTACACGGTACTCTCTATAATGCTGAAGAATAAGTACACGGCACTCTATATAATGCTGAAGAATAAGTACACGGCACTCTCTATAATGCTGAAGAATAAGTACACGGTACTCTCTATAATGCTGAGGAATAAGTACACGGTACTCTCTATAATGCTGAAGAATAAGTACACGGTACTCTCTATAACGCTGAGGAATAAGTACACGGCACTCTCTATAATGCTGAAGAATAAGTACACGGCACTCTCTATAATACTGAAGAATAAGTACACGGCACTCTCTATAATGCTGAAGAATAAGTACACGGCACTCTCTATAATGCTGAAGAATAAGTACACGGTACTCTCTATAATGCTGAAGAATAAGTACACGGTACTCTCTATAATGCTGAGGAATAAGTACACGGTACTCTCTATAATGCTGAAGAATAAGTGCACGGCACTCTCTATAATGCTGAAGAATAAGTACACGGTACTCTCGATAACGCAGAGGAATAAGTACACGGCACTCTCTATAATGCTGAAGAATAAGAACATGGTACTCTCTATAATGTTGGAGAATAAGTACACGATACTCTCTATAATGCTGAAGAATAAGGACATGGTACTGTCTATAATAATAACTAGAAGTCATCTCAACGCTGATTGTGTCTATAATAATAAACTGGGGAGTTTCTTTAATAAACTATCAAGTTTTTTCTATGAACACCGGCTGGTGGAGGTGCTGTATATTGGATAAATGTATGTAGTGCAGCAAGTCTACTGTGTTCTGTGCCACTTGTGCAGGGGGTGGGAGACTAGGGCCACCTTGCTCAGGGGCCCAATAGGGGATTCACCTGTATCCCTGTGGGCCAGTCCGAGCCTGGATGACACTCCCTATAATGCTGAGGAATAAATACACAGCACTCTCTATAATGCTGAGAAATGAGTACACGGTACTCTCTATAATGCTGAGAAATGAGTACACGGTACTCTCTATAATGCTGAGAAATAGGAAAACAGCACTCTCTATAATGCTGAGGAATAAGTACACGGTACTCTCTATAATGCTGAGGAGTAGGTACACGGCACTCTCTATAATGCTGAGGAATAAGTACATGGCACTCTCTACAATGCTGAGTACTGAGTACACGGTACTCTCTATAATGCTGAGGAGTAGGTACACGGTACTCTCTATAATGCTGAGGAATAAGTACATGTTACTCTCTACAATGCTGAGGAATAAGTACACGGCACTCTCTACAATGCTGAGGAATAAGTACACGGCACTCTCTATAATGCTGAGCAATAAGTACACAACACTATCTATAATGCTGAGAAATAAGTACACGGCACTCTATAATGCTGAGAAATAAGTACACGGTACTCTCTATAATGCTGAGGAATAGGTACACGGTACTCTCTATAATGCTGAGGAATAAGTACATGGCACTCTCTACAATGCTGAGGAATAAGTACACGGCACTCTCTACAATGCTGAGGAATGAGTACACGGTACTCTCTATAATGCTGAGTAATAGGTACACGGCACTCTCTACAATGCTGAGGAATAAGTACACGGCACTCTCTACAATGCTGAGGAATGAGTACACGGTACTCTCTATAATGCTGAGGAATAAGTACACGGTACTCTCTACAATGCTGAGGAATAAGTACACGGCACTCTCTACAATGCTGAGGAATAAGTACACGGTACTCTCTATAATGCTGAAGAATAAGTACACGGCACTCTCTATAATGCTGAAGAATAAGTACACGGTACTCTCTATAATGCTGAGGAATAAGTACACGGTACTCTCTATAATGCTGAGGAATAAGTACACGGTACTCTCTATAATGCTGAAGAATAAGTGCACGGCACTCTCTATAATGCTGAAGAATAAGGACATGGTACTCTCTATAATGTTGGAGAATAAGTACACAACACTATCTATAATGCTGAGAAATAAGTACACGGCACTCTCTATAATGCTGAGGAATAAGTACACGGTACTCTCTATAATGCTGAGGAATAAGTACACGGTACTCTCTATAATGTTGGAGAATAAGTACACGATACTCTCTATAATGCTGAAGAATAAGGACATGGTACTCTCTATAATGTTGGAGAATAAGTACACGATACTCTCTATAATGCTGAAGAATAAGGACATGGTACTCTCTATAATGTTGGAGAATAAGTACACGATACTCTCTATAATGCTAAAGAATAAGGACATGGTACTGTCTATAATAATAACTAGAAGTCATCTCAACGCTGATTGTGTCTATAATAATAAACTGGGGAGTTTCTTTAATAAACTATCAAGTTTTTTCTATGAACACCGGCTGGTGGAGGTGCTGTATATTGGATAAATGTATGTAGTGCAGCAAGTCTACTGTGCTCTGTGCCACTTGTGCAGGGGGTGGGAGACTAGGGCCACCTTGCTCAGGGGCCCAATAGGGGATTCACCTGTATCCCTGTGGGCCAGTCCGAGCCTGGATGACACTCCCTATAATGCTGAGGAATAAATACACAGCACTCTCTATAATGCTGAGGAATAAGTACACGCTATTCTCTATAATGCTGAGGAATAAGTACACGGCACTCTCTATAATGCTGAGAAATGAGTACACGGCACTCTCTATAATGCTGAGGAATAAGTACACGCTATTCTCTATAATGCTGAGGAATAAGTACACGGCACTCTCTATAATGCTGAGGAATAAGTACACGGCACTCTCTATAATGCTGAGGAATAAGTACACGCTATTCTCTATAATGCTGAGGAATAAGTACACGGCACTCTCTATAATGCTGAGGAATAAGTGCACGGCACTCTCTATAATGCTGAGGAATAAGTACACGGCACTCTCTATAATGCTGAGGAATAAGTACACGGCACTCTCTATAATGCTGAGGAATGAGTACACAGTACTCTCTATAACGCTGAGGAATAAGTACACGGCACTCTCTATAACGCTGAGGAATAAGTACACGGCACTCTCTATAATGCTGAGGAATAAGTACACGGCATTCTCTATAATGCTGAGGAATAAGTACATGGCACTCTCTATAATGCTAAGGAATGAGTACACGGTACTCTCTATAACGCTGAGGAATAAGTACACGATACTCTCTATAATGCTGAGGAATGAGTACACGGTACTCTCTATAATGCTGTGGAATGAGTACACGGTACTCTCTATAACGCTGAGGAATAAGTACACGGCACTCTCTATAATGCTGAGGAATAAGTACACGGCACTCTCTATAATGCTGAGGAATAAATACACGGCACTCTCTATAATGCTGAGGAATAAATACACGCTACTCTCTATAACACTGAGGAATGAGTACACGGTACTCTCTATAACACTGAGGAATGAGTACACGGTACTCTCTATAACGCTGAGGAATAAGTACACGCTATTCTCTATAACGCTGAGGAATGAGTACACGGCACTCTCTATAATGCTGAGGAATAAGTACACGCTATTCTCTATAATGCTGAGGAATAAGTACGCGGTACTCTCTATAACGCTGAGGAATAAGTACACGCTATACTCTATAATGCTGAGGAATAAGTACATGGCACTGTCTATAACGCTGAGGAATAAGTACACGGCATTCTCTATAACGCTGAGGAATAAGTACACGCTATTCTCTATAATGCTGAGGAATAAGTGCACGGCACTCTCTATAATGCTGAGGAATAAGTACACGGCACTCTCTATAACGCTGAGGAATGAGTACACGGCACTCTCTATAATGCTGAGGAATAAGTACACGGCACTCTCTATAACGCTGAGGAATAAGTACACGGCACTCTCTATAATGCTGAGGAATAAGTGCACGGCACTCTCTATAATGCTGAGGAATAAGTACATGGCACTCTCTATAATGCTGAAGAATAAGTACACGGCACTCTCTATAATGCTGAGGAATAAGTGCACGGCACTCTCTATAATGCTGAGGAATAAGTACACGGTACTCTCTATAATGCTGAGGAATGAGTACACGGCACCCTCTATAATGCTGAGGAATAAGTGCACGGCACTCTCTATAATGCTGAGGAATAAGTACATGGCACTCTCTATAATGCTGAGGAATGAGTACACGGTACTCTCTATAACGCTGAGGAATAAGTACACTGCACCCTCTATAACGCTGAGGAATAAGTACACGGTACTCTCTATAATGCTGAGGAATAAGTACACGGCACTCTCTATAATGCTGAGGAATAAGTACACGGCACTGTCTATAATGCTGAGGAATAAGTACACGGCACTCTCTATAATACTGAGGAATGAGTACACAGTACTCTCTATAACGCTGAGGAATAAGTACACGGCACTCTCTATAACGCTGAGGAATAAGTACACGGCACTCTCTATAACGCTGAGGAATAAGTACATGGTACTCTCTATAATGCTGAGGAATAAGTACACGGTACTCTCTATAATTCTGAGAAATAAGTACACGGTACTCTCTATAATGCTGAGGAATAAGTACACGGTACACTCTATAATGCTGAGGAATAAGTACACGGTACTCTCTATAATGCTGAGGAATGAGTACACGGCACTCTCTATAATGCTGAAGAATAAGTACACGGGACTCTCTATAATGCTGAATAATAAGTACACGGTACTCTCTATAATGCTGAGGAATAAGTACACGGTACACTCTATAACGCTGAGGAATGAGTACACGGTACTCTCTATAATGCTGAAGAATAAGTACACGGTACTCTCTATAATGCTGAGGAATAAGTACACGGTACACTCTATAACGCTGAGGAATGAGTACACGGTACTCTCTATAATGCTGAAGAATAAGTACACGGTACTCTCTATAATGCTGAGGAATAAGTACACGGTACACTCTATAACGCTGAGGAATGAGTACACGGCACTCTCTATAATGCTGAGGAATAAGTACACGGTACTCTCTACAATGCTGAAGAATAAGTACACGGCACTCTCTATAATGCTGAGGAATAAGTACACAACACTATCTATAATGCTGAGAAATAAGTACACGGCACTCTCTATAACGCTGAGGAATAAGTACACGGTACTCTCTATAATGCTGAGGAATAAGTACATGGCACTCTCTATAATGCTAAGGAATGAGTACACGGTACTCTCTATAATTCTGAGGAATAAGTACACGGTACTCTCTATAATGCTGAGGAATAAGTACACGGTACTCTCTACAATGCTGAGGAATGAGTACACGGTACTCTCTATAATGCTGAGGAATAAGTGCATACTGTAGATGGTAATTACAGGAGATGGCGTCCTCCGTATGTCGTCCGGTCATAGTAAGATGGACTCTTCGGATTATAGGTGGACGTGGACAATGGTATAGAGGACATTGTAATCAGTGAGAACATTTGATTTTGGAGCCGGACCAAACCTAAGCTCAGAATTTGACGTGATTACATAAGATTAGATGTCACTTTCCAAAACCTCTACATTTACATTGACCCAGTTTGTCGGAATAGTAGGGATTAGTTATATGTCACATAGAAAATAATAATCTTCAGGAATAATGGGATACTAAACCCCCTGATCCTGTTACATTCCGATACACAGCGTTCTCCTCCGGAGGATGATTGGACTGAGAAGACATGGAGCTCAGATGTCATTGTTCCTCCAACTGGCGCCGATCTGGAGGAAGGAGAACAAACAGCACAAAGTGTGCCGCAGAGAAGGCCCCCGTGGTAACAGCCGGTCTATGCGCTGCGGAGGCCGGAAACAGCCCAAATCTACTGTACCGTCCCTCAGTCAGAGGAATCCAGCCTCAAAGTATAGGGCAGGATTTTATTTTTTAATTTAGGGCGTGATTATTTTTGCACACCTATGGTATAAAACACTGCTGTGTGATCAGATACCCATTAACAGTCAAGGGGCGTGAATACTTTTTTGCAGCCCTAGTATACCATTCCTAATGTGAAGTATTGATATTAAAGTATAGTATGTGTGGAGCAATTAAAGGGGTTGTCACATTCAAAATATTCTATCAGCCCCTGGATCTGAATACTTTTGTAATTGCATGTAATTAAAAGTTCATTCAGTAAAATCTATCTGTATAGCGCCACCTGCTGTTTGTTTGTTTTCTTATTTCTTTGTCCCGCTCACTGAGATGGCCGCACGTGCTCAGTAAAATCCCTCAACTTTCTCTTGTGCTGTAAAGCTAAAGAGATGCCTCAGAAAGGACACAGCCCCGTGAGCTGCAGCAGAAGGGACACGCCTCTGAGCTCCCAGCTTGTTATAATTCTAGAAGAGCAATGAATGTGGAGATCTCTGGATCCATGTGAGGTACAGGGCTGGTTCTAGCTTTGTTAGACAGAGATTGTCATGTGCTATATGATGTCTGATTCTCATTTTTTACATTAGTCATGGTATAACCCTTTAAGTTATAAAAGGGGTAGTCTCCCTCCAGCAAATTACATTTATTATGTAGAAAAAGGTAATAGAAGCCACTCACTAATGTATTGTGATTGTCCTTATTGCTTCCTTTGCTGACTGCATTCATTTTTCACATTATACACTGCCTGTTTCCATGGTTACGACCACCCTGCGATCCATCAGCAGTGGTCGTGCTTGCAAACTATAGGAAATGACACCAGCCTATGTGAGCTCCCACGGTCCTGGAGAGGCCCGCGCTTTTTCCTATAGTGTATAAGCACGACCACCGCTGCTGGATTACTGGGTGGTCATAACCATGGAAACACGCAGTGTATGAGATAATACAAAAATGGATCCAGCCAGCAAAGGAGGCAATGTGGACAATCACAATACATTAGTAAGTGCCTAAAAATTTGTCAGGGATCTCTACTCCCTAGTGGACCTTAGGTCAGTAGTCCAGAGCACTGTGTGGGTGACAAAGACCAAGTCCACCGGGTCCTGGGTACCAACCCTGAATATGCGCTGGTGCTGCCCAAGCTGTTGTGGGCCTAGGGGTCCTCTTACACGAGCTGACTTACTGCACTGATCAATAATATATCAAGGGGGGGGGGGCGATCATTAATTGGACCGTTTGCGTGGGGCGATAAAAGATGCGATTAAAGACAAACCAGCTCTCATGCTCGTCGGTTGACTGCACAGATCTGTATGGCAGTATTTTTGGGGCTCTAGATCCTGCATATGGCAGTATTATTTCGGAATTGTATTATGGTTTTAATTGGACACTCTAATTTAGTGCTGAGCGCGAATATTCGTATTGCTAATTTTTATCGCGAAAATTGGCACTTCGAGAATTCGCGAATATCTAGAATATAGCGCTATATCTTCGTAATCGCGAGTATTCGAGGTTTTTTTTCAGCAGTACCCATGATCCCTCACTGCTTTTTGCTTGTCGGCCAATGAGGAAGCTGCAATATCTTTGACTTTAGGAGTAGCGTTGATCGCGAATTTTCATATCGCGATTCTTTATCGTGAATTTTCCGAATGGCGATTTTTGCAAATCAAGAAAAATAATGACTGGAGATCACAAATTCACGAATATATGATGAATATTCGCAAAATATTGTGAATTTGAATATTGCCCCTGCCGCTCTTGGGCCGTGAAGGACAACATATAACATTGTAGTGAGGGTACTGTATTATTTGGATAACATATGGCGGTATTATATTGGCATTGTGTGGCGGTATTATTTTATATACAGTATACAATACAAGAAAACTGTCTAAAATTGGTGGCCGCACTTTGCTTTCAGCCCCCGCCGGGCTACGCCCCAGACTGCAGATACATTTCTGGTCTCCACTGAACGGTATATTTTATGGTTACGGGGGAAATGTGTGAATTATCCTCATTAGTCCCTAAGCTTTCGCATTCTCCTCAGTTACATGATATCCATTAGTATAATTAGACTTATTGCACCAGGGACGACGTTCCAGGGAATATCAGGATCAGATGCCGCTTGTCGTAATTTCGCCACTAAGCAGATTGCACAATAACGAGGCATTAATTAAATGGTGAGAGGCGAGGATTTCCGACAAAATAGCAGCGAGTTCGCTTTTATGTGGGAGAATAAAAACTGAGAATTATGGGACAACTTAATAACACCTTGTTAATGAGGGATACGTCAGTGTCAGGAACAAGCTTCATGCCCGGGAGCTTCAATGTAAGACGTCCCGGGAATTAATATACTGTATGTCCGCCACAAATGAGAAGGGGCCCCTCTGGTGCTTCATTTCACCACCACCTTCTCATAGTTGCCAACAGTCCCAAATTGGCAGGGACTTTTTAGAAACAGGAAAATACAGGCTGAACCTGGGTAATGGGCATACAGTACTTGGATGAGTTTCTGGGTGATCCCGGGACAGGGTTTACTTGCCAGCTACAATGTTGGTCAGTATGCCTCATTGGGACAGAAGGGAGTATATATGGACTATCCCTTTAAGAGTCCTTGACTGGTTTATCAAAAGAACTGGCCATGTTTAAATCCAACTGCCAGGGGCATACAAATCACTGGGCCCCATAACAAGAATCTAAATTGGGCCCCAATGCCCCATTCAAAGCCGCTCCCACTACCCGTTCCTGGCCAGTATCTACAGCAGTGTACTGACATGAGGTATAAATTACAACTCGTACCTCACATATCAGTACTCTGCTGTATATACTATATATCTGTACACACTGCATATATTATACCTCGTACCTCACATATCAGTACTCTGCTGTATATACTATATACCTGTACACACTGCATCCATTATACCTCGTACCTCACATATCAGTTCACTGCTGTATATACTATATACCTGTACACACTGCATCCATTATACCTCGTACCTCACATATCAGTTCACTGCTGTATATACTATATACCTGTGCACACTGCATCTATTATACCTCGTACCTCACATATCAGTACACTGCTGTATATACTATATACCTGTACACACTGCATCCATTATACCTCGTACCTCACATATCAGTTCACTGCTGTATATACTATATACCTGTGCACACTGCATCTATTATACCTCACATATCAGTATACAGTTGTATATACTATATACCTGTACACACTGCATCCATTATACCTTGTACCTCACATATCAGTACACTGCTGTATATACTATATACCTGTACACACTGCATCCATTATACCTCATACCTCACATATCATTGCACTGCTGTATATACTATATACCTGTATACACTGCATCCATTATACCTCGTACCTCACATATCAGTATACTGCTGTATATACTATATATCTGTACACACTGCATCCATTATACCTCGTACCTCACATATCAGTACACTGCTGTATATACTATATATCTGTACACACTGCATCCATTATACCTCGTACCTCACATATCAGTACACTGCTGTATACACTATATACCTGTACACACTGCATATATTATACCTTGTACCTCACATATTAGTACACTGCTATATATACTATATACCTGTACACACTGCATCTATTATACCTCGTACATCACATATCAGTGCACTGCTGTATATACTATATACCTGTACACACTGCATATATTATACCTTGTACCTCACATATTAGTACACTGCTATATATACTATATACCTGTACACACTGCATCTATTATACCTCGTACATCACATATCAGTGCACTGCTGTATATACTATATACCTGTACACACTGCATATATTATACCTTGTACCTCACATATTAGTACTCTGCTGTATATACTATATACCTGTACACACTGCATCTATTATACCTCGTACCTCACATATCAGTACACTGCTGTATACACTATATACCTGTACACACTGCATATATTATACCTTGTACCTCACATATTAGTACTCTGCTGTATATACTATATACCTGTACACACTGCATCTATTATACCTCGTACATCACATATCAGTGCACTGCTGTATATACTATATACCTGTACACACTGCATATATTATACCTCATACCTCACATATCAGTGCACTGCTGTATATACTATATACCTGTACACACTGCATCTATTATACCTCATACCTCACATATCAGTACTCTGCTGTATATACTATATATCTGTATACACTGCATATATTATACCTTGTACCTCACATATTAGTACACTGCTATATATACTATATACCTGTACACACTGCATCCAAAATACCTTGTACCTCACATATCAGTACACTGCTGTATAAATTATATATCTGTACACACTGCATCCATTATACCTCATACCTCACATATCAGCACATTGTTGTATATACTTTATATCAGTACACATTGCATAATAATGAATACTGAGAGACATTTGGGACTGCTAGTCATTGCCATTGAGTATTAATGAAGGTCTAATGCAAGTCTATGAGAGATGAGAATTGTAACTTTGTATTTGTTTAGGCTGTGCTTCTCCACTCCACCCCTCCCACTAGAAGGTTCAAGTTCAGCAAGGAGAGCAGTCAGAGCCCCTAGTGTTCTGCAGTTAGGGATCAGTGATTAGAAGAGACTCTGCCAGTCTGCATGAGTGACCACTACAAGATGCTGAGATGGGGATACTGAGCCACAGACCATGGGTCACCAGCCCTGTGACCAAGGGGCCAGGAGGACTACTGAGCCCTAGACCGTGGACCTCCAGCCTTTGGCCAGATTACCAGCCTTCTGAGAGAGAGAGGGCCAGCTGGCTCAGGCCTTTCCTCAGCATCAAGCCCTTCTTTTGCCAGGGAGGAGACTGGAGAAGCCAGCTCTATGCCTCACCTGTATTGTTTTGCATTTGAGTTCCTCCAGTAAACAAACACACGGGTTTACTGCAGACCCTGACTCTCTGAACTTATTTCTCATTGGGGTACACCATGTCTTACCATCTCTTCTGGAGAGTGGCAGCATGTGGTGACACCACGATGGTGTCCGGGTGACCCAGCCTACCCCAAACCCGACCACTGCAGGTCTAACCTGCATGTCATGGTTCCTGGCGACTTATGCAATATATGTGTATAATATTGGTGTCTCATTAGGTGGCACAGGGACCTTTACCTCTCAGATACCAGTTGAGATTGCTGCAGCGTCCCACATTTGTGTAAATGGAACACTTTAAACATCTGCCTATTTATGTATTTATTTGCATTGTATGGTATTTCCTATTATCAGTCTGGCATTGTCATTTCACTCATTCGCCCCTAGGTGGTGCTGGCACCACAGGTCCGGCTCGCTGCATTGCTACCTCTGCATCCCATGTGGCTAATGCTATGCAAGTTATGTGGTTCCTACTGTATTTCGGGGTTGTGGCATTAAACACATTCAAAATTTTTCCAACCAGCCCCTGGATCTGAACATTTTTGTAATTACATGTAATAAAAACATTTATTATGGCCACTGAGTTATTCTGTTAGGAGCTGTAGTAGTTACAGGGAAAGAGCTACGGCAGAAAGGACACCCCTCTGAGCTGTGATAGGGAGCGAGCTACAGCAGAAAGGATACGCCCATGAGGTGTCAGCCTGAAGGTAATGTTGCAGAACAATTGGAGCAGTGAATGAGGAGATCTCTGGATCCATGTGAGGTCCAGCGCTGGTTCCAGCTTTCTTAGAAAGAGATTGTCATGTTCTATATGATGTCTGACTTTCATTTGTACATCAGTCATGGCACAATCCCTTTAAGCTGCTGTCTAGCAACCAGTGTTTTCTCTACGATCCATTAGTCTCGCTGCCGTTGCCTCTTGCTAGAACGTGATATAAAAGTATTTAGTAAAATCCACAACAACTGAGCACACAGAAAGAATAAACAGGCTGACTATAGGAGCGCCTGCCCGTCCCGTGGTGACTGCCTGCCAAGCACTGAAAACCAAACAAACAATACGACTCCACCCGCTAACACCACACAACAGCCTCCTTCAGAGAATGCTTCCTTCTCACAACTTGTGATCACTGATTTTCGCGACAAAGAAAAGAACAAAAACATAAAAATCTTGAAGAAGAGGCCAAAACCTCATTATACTTGCTGCTCTTTCTCATCATGTGGACACTGAGGCATAGCTCAACAGCTAAAAGATGGTGGCAATAGGTGGTAGTGGTACCACACCAAGGCCTGGGAGAGTAGGGAGGCCACCACGGGACAAGGTCAACTAGGCATGGCAAAAATCGGCAGGTTCAGCCAACATTTATCTGATGTGCGTGGCTTCTTGGGAATGAGGGAGGCCTTGATGTAGATTTAACCTTCGACACTAGAACTTCAAGATATTCTTCTGGCAATGGCCAGAATGGTGGTTCATGAATCCATATGGCTCTAAACTAAGGAGCTATAAGTACTCCATGTGACGCCACATGATAACATATTATATAATACAGCCCCATTAGAGTATTGCTGCATTACATAACTATAGGCTACTCTGAGGGCCCAACACTAGAGGCCAATCACTTACCGATCCAGGGTCCTCTCCAACTGATGCTGATGTCTGTAAAGCGCTACGGAATATAGTAGCGCTATATACGTGCATAAAATAAATAAATAATTGCTCTGCTAGATTTATTTCAAGCTAGCGGCTTAGGGGGCACTGTCTCAGGGGATGTGTCCTTACTAAGCAAAAATCACAGGAAAAAAAAGATAAAACATCCTGCACGATATGATAAATTAATATGCGGATGTCCATGGCTACATTTATGAAATAAAATAATTCACAGGAAAAAAAAAAAACGCACTAACACTATAGATACAAGCATTATATATGGACTAAGCCTTCATTCTGATATAATAAAATCTGAGACTGTCAGCCAATATATTTTGATCAAAACACATCTGTGCCCACCTACCCGCACCAAGGTAATCTCAGTCAGGCAGGTCTTACTCTAAACCTACCTATGCCGTTGGGCATCTACATTCAGGAGAGCAGACCCTGCACATATAGTGTGTTGCTCCTAGTCACCTGTATGTGCATCCAGCTTAGTTTGATTTTGCTTAGTTTGTAGTATGTACTTGAGGGAGTGGCACCTTCAAGTGTGAATGCGCTCCTATTTTTTTCCTGTGCACTTTTGCCCTTCCTATCAAACAGACCGCCTTGATTAGGTGGTACATATGCTTGCTCTTCCTCTCATTGGTTGCTGATGCACACAGAGGTGACTAGGAGCAGCACACCATATGTGCAGGGTATGCTCTCCTGATTATAGATGCCCAACAGCATAGGTAGGTTTAGAGTAGAACCTGCCTAACTGAGACTACCTTGGTGCTGGTAGGCGGGCACAGATGTGTTTTGATCAAAATATATTGGCTGAGAGTCTCATATTTTATTATATTAGAATGAGGGCTTAGTCCATATATAATGTCTGCATCTATTGTGTTATTATTATTTGTTTTCCGTGATGTGTCCTTACTTCTGAACCTAGTGACAGTTGAAGGTTGAAACTGAGCGTGTGCTTCCATCTCAGTGAGCAGGACAGAGAAATTAGAAATAAAGCAAACAGTAGGTGGCGCTATGCAGAGAGATTTAATTGAATAATTCAGTGGCAGTAGTAAAATTTGAATGACTTGCAACTACAAAAGTATTCTGATCCTGGGGCAGGTGTGAATAATGTAGAATGTTTTTCGCGGGACAACCCCTTTAATTTGGCTTTGGTTCTGGAGTCTAAATAAATTGTGAGGTCTGAATCTATCTTGGGGACTGGTCTGGGGTCTGAATCTATCTTGGGGACTGGTCTGGGGTCTGAATATATTTTGGGGTCTAACATATAGTATATTGGGCACATCTGATTGTATCAGAACATGCAGCGAGTTGTACTTTTTTACCGCAACTCGTCTGACAAGTGGGACTTTAGCCTCCCTGGAGCTGGCAGAGTGTTGGGGAGGGGGCACATGCAAATATTTGCTATGGGGCTAAAACATTTCTTGCGAAACCCCCGCTGTTGGAAGATGGCATGTATGAAATCAGAGGAGTACAAAGATTTAGTATGAAGAAGCAGCTGATGACAGACACAGCTCTGCTACATCTGCGTTCCTGGCAGCAGTCCAGTAAGCGGTTGTAAAGGGGGCGTATGGCTCCTCACGCCTGCTTCATTTATTTCTACTATTGTGCAGTGAAATAAATCCTTGAATAAACAGCCTCTGATTTTCTCATCATGAAATTTCTATTTGAAGTGTCCATATCTGGGGTGCAGATAAGCGGACAATGGAGGTGCTTGCACAGTGTCAACGGGTAGAGCGCCCGATGCCCAGTATGTCCAGGGAACGTGTATATAGTAACCCGGGTGAGCACCGCATGCAGAAAGCACTCCGCAGCCTAAATACACAGGGTGGGTGTGACACACTGCAGAGGGTGCAGAGGTGCGGTCCAGAAGTCTGAGGGGCCCCTATTAGGAGATCGGTACTAGAAATAGCACATGGAGGTGAGGGTGTCAGGAAGTTTAGGTTACACCTCTGAAAAATAAGAGGCTGTAGAAGGGCTCACGAAGAGATAGGCGGCCGCCACCAACCCCTCTGACTCCGCCAGCCGGCACCGACCCCTCCGACTCTGTCAGCCAGGGCCGACCCCTCCGACTCGGCCAGCCAGGACAACCCCTCCTACTCCGCCACCCGGCACTGACCCCTCCGACTCCGCCAACTGGCACTGACCCCTCCGACTCCGCCAGCCGGCACCGACCACTCCGACTCTGCCAGCCAGGACGACCCCTCCAGCCGGCACCGATCCCTCCGACTCCGCCAGCCAGCACTGACCCCTCCGACTCCGCCAGCCAGCACCGACCCCTCCAGCCAGCACCGATCCCTCCAGCCAGCACCGATCCCTCCGACTCCGCCAGTCAGCACCATCCCCTCAGACTCCACCAGCCAGGACCGACCCCTCCGACTCCGCCAGCCGCCACCAACCTCTCCGACTCCGCCAGCCAGCACGACCCCTCCGACCCTGCCACCCGCCACCAACCCCTCCGACTCCGCCAGCCAGGACTGACCCCTCCAACTCTGCCAGCCTGCACCGACCCCTCCGACTCCGCCAGCTGGCACTGACCCTCCGACTCCGCCAGCCAGAACCAACCCCTCCGACTCTGCCAGCCGGCACTGACCCCTCTAACTCCGCCAGCCGCCACCAACCTCTCCGACTCCGCCAGCCAGCACGACCCCTCCGACCCTGCCAGCCGCCACCAACCCCTCCGACTCTGTCAGCCAGGGCCGACCCCTCCGACTCTGCCAGCCGGCACCAACCCTCCGACTCCGCCAGCCAGAACCGACCCCTCCGACTCTGCCAGCCGGCACCGACCCTCCGACTCCGCCAGCCAGGACCGACCCCTCCGACTCCGCCAGCTGGCACTGACCCTCCGACTCCGCCAGCCAGAACCAACCCCTCCGACTCTGCCAGCCGGCACTGACCCCTCTGACTCCGCCAGCCGCCACCAACCTCTCCGACTCCGCCAGCCAGCACGACCCCTCCGACCCTGCCAGCCGCCACCAACCCCTCCGACTCTGTCAGCCAGGGCCGACCCCTCCGACTCTGCCAGCCGGCACCGACCCTCCGACTCCGCCAGCCAGGACCGACCCTCTGACTCCGCCAGCCGGCACCGACCCCTCCGACTCTGCCAGCCGGTACCAACCCCTCCGACTCCGCCAGCCGGCAATGACCCTCCGACTCCGCCAGCCAGGACCGACCCCTCCGACTCCTCCAGCCAGCACCAACCTCTCTGACTCTGCCAGCCACAACCAATCCCCCGACTCCGACAGCAGGCACTGACCCCTCCGACTCCGCCAGTCGGCACCATCCCTTCAGACTCCGCCAAGTGGCACCAACCCCTCCGACTCCGCCAGCTGGCACTGAACCCTCCGACTCCGCCATGTGTGATACTGTCCAGTGTATCTAATCAGATACCGCCTAGTGTATTTAACTCTATTATGTGTGATTCTGTACGGTGTATCTAATCCTGTCATATGTGATACTGCCCAGTGTATGTCATCATGTCATGTGTAATACTGTCTAGTATAGCTAATCAGATACCACCTAGTGTATCTAACCCTGTTGTGAGTGACACTGTATGGTGTATCTAATCCTGTCATATGTGATACTGCCCAGTGTATGTCATCATGTCATGTGTGAAACTGTCTAGTGTATCTAATAAGATACCACCTAGTGTATCTAACACTGGTGTGTGTGATACTGTATGGTGTATCTAATCCTGCCATGTGCGATACTGTTCAGTGTATCTAATCATGCCATATGTGATACTGTCCAGTGTATCTAATCCTGTCATGTGCGATACTGTACAATGTATCTGGTCCTGCCATGCGTGATACTGTCCAGTGTGTCTAATCCTGTCATGTGCGATACTGTCCAGTGTGTCTAATCCTGCCATGTGTGATACTGTCCAGTGTATCTAATCCTGTCATGTGCGATACTGTCCAGTGTATCTAATCCTGCCATGTGTGATACTGTACAGTGTATCTAATCCTGCCATGTGCGATACTGTCCAGTGTGTCTAATCCTGCCATGTGTGATACTGTCCAGTGTATCTAATCCTGCCATGTGTGATACCGTCCAGTGTATCTAATCCTGCCATGTGTGATACTGTCCAGTGTATCTAATCCTGTCATGTGTGATACTGTCCAGTGTATCTAATCCTGCCCTGTGTGATACCGTCCAGTGTATCTAATCCTGCCCTGTGTGATACCGTCCAGTGTGTCTAATCCTGCCATGTGCGATACTGTCCAGTGTGTCTAATCCTGCCATGTGTGATACTGTCCAGTGTATCTAATCCTGCCATGTGTGATACTGTCCAGTATATCTAATCCTGCCATGTGTGATACTGTCCAGTGTATCTAATCCTGCCATGTGTGATACTGTCCAGTGTGTCTAATCCTGCCATGTGTGATACTGTCCAGTGTATCTAATCCTGCCATGTGTGATACCGTCCAGTGTATCTAATCCTGCCATGTGTGATACTGTCCAGTGTATCTAATCCTGCCATGTGTGATACTGTCCAGTGTATCTAATCCTGCCATGTGTGATACTGTCCAGTGTATCTAATCCTGCCATGTGTGATACTGTCCAGTGTATCTAATCCTGCCCTGTGTGATACCGTCCAGTGTATCTAATCCTGCCCTGTGTGATACCGTCCAGTGTATCTAATCCTGCCATGTGTGATACTGTCCAGTGTATCTAATCCTGCCCTGTGTGATACTGTCCAGTGTATCTAATCCTGCCATGTGTGATACTGTCCAGTGTATCTAATCCTGCCCTGTGTGATACTGTCCAGTGTAAATTACAGCTCACGTCTGTACCAGCTCATAGCACATATCTCCCAGAAAACCGGGGAGACCTCCTGGACTCTGAGAGGACTTGGCAAATCTCCCAGCGACTCCCGGGAATCTGCCTTGTGTTTGGCGCTGCAGTCTAGGTCAGGGGTAGGCAACCTCCGGCACTCCAGCTGTTGTGAAACTACAACTCCCAGCATGCATACTTACTCTGCTCTTCTAAGAACTCACATAGAAATGAATGGATCATGCTGAGAATTGTAGTTTCACAACAGCTGGAGTGCCGAAGGTTGCTGATCCCTGGTCTTGGTAGTGTAACGCAAAAGGGGCGTGGTCTGTGCAAAGGGGCGTGGTTATGCTAAGTGTGTCTCAGTCTTACTTCGATCACCTGTAATCTTCAGTGGAGCCTGGTAGTAAGGGTGCCCCCCCCCCCCCCCATTATTCCTACATAAGGATTAGAGATGAGTTTGTTACTAAGTTCCCAAAATTTTGTCCGCAGATGAACTTTTCATGTTAATTCTGAATGAGTCCGGTAAAACAGTGTGTAACGCCAGGAAAAACACTAGGGAGGAAGAAGACGGATGCACACATGACCCTGAGAGCTTGCCCTGATTGGCTGCCAGGCTGACAGACAGTCCGGATGAGCCAATCAGTGCAGCAGGAGGAGGTGCCCTAGCAGAACGTCATTCTATGCTGGGCTGTGAGAGAGCGTGGTTGGATATGATGGCATCTGCCCGAAAAACGGCCAGGGAGTCAGTATTTTATGTGTGGGGGGGGGGGCTCAAAACTTTACAACACGTGTTTTACCACCAGGACAATAATAACATTTGAAATCTCAGTGAAAATGTCAACTACTAGTCCGATATCCGTGTCAGGGCATCTCCAGACATCATTTTATTTGTTTCTTTTGTTATAGTAATTGTAGCTGGCGGCGCTAAGCCCAGAAAAGTGTCGAGAAGCCCCATACATGGCGTGCACTATAATCTGCACAATATTGGCGAAAAGAGCTTTATAAATATCCCTCTTTGTAATGTACCATATGATTTCTGATTTTCATTTTGTACATCATAGGATAGCCCCGTTAATTGGGTGGTTCCATCCCTTTTACCTTTGCAGTACTTGGCAAAATAATCATGTAAGGGGAGTGTGGATCCTTCTGTCGTCGAATGGGAGAAAATAAATCTTAATGGGGCACATTTATATTTTTGCTATTAAAATCAGGTCCTACATATGTGCAGCTCAGTATCATTCAAGTGAATGGGGCTGAGCTGCAGTACCGAGCACAACCACTATACAATGTACGGCGCTGTGCTTAGTAAACTGTGAGAAGGTCGCAGTGCTCATAGCCTCTGCAAACAGCTGATTGGGTGGGGGGTGGGAGATGGACCTAGGGTTGCCACCCGGCCGGTAACTCACCAGCCAAGCCGGTAATTTAGCGCCCCTGCCAGTAATAATAATTGCTGATATTTTCCTTTAAGGACTGTTACTAATGAGCACTTCCACTGTGGAGCACTAATTAGTACAGCCTTTAAATCCCCCCCCCCCCCCCCACCTTGTGTTAAAAAAAAAAAACTGCGGTGAACACTCACTGCTGACTGGAAGCGGCGAGATGTCATCACGCTGGAGCGCAGGTCCTGTCCTGCACATCCAGTGAGGGTTCACAACGGCTTTTTTTTCCCACAAGTTCAGAAGGGGACATTAGTAATTTTGGGGGGCACTAATGGGGCATTAGTAATTCTAGGGGGTACTCATGGGGACATTACTATTACTGGGTGCACTAATGAGAGGTATTATTAATTCTGGGGGGGCACTAATGAAGGCATTAATATTACTCAGGGGCACTAATAGGGGCATTATTAATTCTGGGGGCACTAATGGGTACATCACTATTACTGGGGGGCACTAATAGGGGCATACCTATTACTGGAAGCACTAATAGTGGCATTACTATTACTGGGGGCACTAATAGGGGCTTAACTATTACTGGGAGCACTAATAGTGGCATTACTATTACTGGGGGCACTAATTGGGGCATTACTATTACTGGGGTGTACTAATGAGGATATTATTAGTTCTGGGGGAAACTAATGGAGGCATTAATATTACTGGGGCCACTATTGAGGACATTACTAATACTGCAGCCACTAATGGGGGCATTACTATTACTGGGTGAACTAATGAGGGGTATTATTAATTCGGGGGGGGGGGGGGCACAAATGAAGGCATTAATATTACTCAGGGGCACTAATAGGGGCATTATTAATTCTGGGGGGCACTAATGGGTACATTACTATTACTGGGGGCACTAATGGGGACATTATTAATTCTGGGGGGCACTAATGAATGCATTAATATTACTCAGGGGCACTAATAGGGCATTATTAATTCTGGGGGGCACTAATGGGTACATTACTATTACTGGGGGCACTAATGGGGACATTATTAATTCTGGGGGGCACTAATGAATGCATTAATATTACTCAGGGGCACTAATAGGGCATTATTAATTCTGGGGGGCACTAATGGGAACATTACTATTACTGGGGGCACTAATGGGGACATTACTATTACTGGGGGCACTAATGGGGACATTACTATTACTGGGAGCACTAATAGGGGCATTACTATTACTAGGGGCACTAATGGAGGTACTACTATTAGTGGGGGCACTAAAGGGGGCATTCATATTACTGGGTGGCACTAATGTGGGCATTATTAATTCTGGGGGGCACTAATGGAGGCATTACTATTACTGGGGGCACTAATGGGGGCATTATTAACACTGGGAGCCACATTATGACATAGACACTTAACACCCTGTGTCAGGCCACGCCCCCACAACCACACCCCCTTTGAGCTGTGGGTTGTGGCTTAACTTGGCTGGTATTTTTTGTTGGGAAAGGTGGCAACCCCAGACGGACCCCAACCGATTAGATATTGATGACCTATCCTGAGGACAAAAACCTGGTGTGAACACAACCTAAGATCAGAAGCCTAAAGCCAGTAACGTATTCAGATCTACAAAAGGTGTCCGTCCGCCCACTCCGATGCCGGTTTTTATGTCTAGAACCTGTCCGGGCCAGGTTGAACGCCACTGAATTTGATATGGGACATAAACCTCTGTAGGCTGGCAGTGTGAGATCCCTCCTTGATGCCCATTTTTGTGCCAGCCGTTCCCACATCGCCTTCATCCCGGGGCAGCTCAGTGCAACATGTTTTATTATTGAGATAAGTTCTCCTCATATCTCATTAATAAAAAATGAAATAAAAATGACGTGGAGAAGAAGCCAACTTCAGGATGGTAAGGAGCTGCGCCTCCTTCTCCACATCCACTCAATGCATGACTGGGGAGGACTTGTAATCTACTAAGATCAGATAAACCCCCTGCTGCTCATTGCTGGGGGAATGTGACATCATCAGAGCAAGCAAGTGACTCCTGCTGCAGAAGTAGAGTCCTGAGTGGCAGGAGGAGAGGGCAGAGGCAGGGCTGGCAGCTTCCAGGAGGCTAGGACTAGGGATGGCAGCAGTGTGTGACAAGCTCTGCCAGGAGGAATGTATGGGAAGTGACTGCACACAATGATCCTGCAGAGGAGCGCAGCCAGGACCGTGCACAGGGGACCATGGTGAGACCTGAGAGGGGTGACTTCTGCACCCAGCAACACTGGATTTATTCCTGAAGAACCAAGAGTGGCATCAAGAAGATGACTGTGACTGAAGGAGTCTTAAAGTGCACCCTATACCCAGAAGGTAATATAGCCTGACCCTATAGACAGCGCAGAATGTGGGTTATCCACCTATTAGCCCTGCATGAGCGCCCCCTTATATAAACCATATGCACTGACTCTGCAAGCTTTGCACTTTCTGCTTCATTTACCACTAGACCTGGGTGTCCTTCTTTGCCAGCACCAGCCAATGTCACATTTAACTGTTCACAAGCTGGATCCTTGCATAGTGCAATTCACAGCCTCTAGAGTGCTTTTTGGACTGCATTTCCAGGGCATTCATCATAAGAGCTAGATTACAAAGCTGGCTCTGCTACATCTGTACTTTGTTGCACGCCTTAGACTACAGTACAGGCTTGCTGGATGAGTGCAGTGATTGTCAATAGCACATAGGGGTGGGTGTTACTGTTGAGGAGCTTGCATCTGGCTAGGCTTTGTGGTAGGAAAGTCGGATGAACCAGATAGGTTGAGACAGTCTTCAGAGATGCCACTACCTGGCTGCCAGAGGTAGAAGGAGACCCTGGATGTTTAGTTTAATGAGAGGTGACATAGAAAACCTACGGCTGAACAAATAGCTCGAACTCACTTAGAATCACTTGGAGTGGAAACAATCTTCTCAGGATGGAAGGTCTCTTTGAGGGCTTTGATAGATGAGAAATAAAGGACACACAGGATGTAAGATGTTGAATTAATCATGATTATAATGTCTATGAGGTGTATATATATCACAGGCTCCTATGTATATACATATCTATGTCCTCCTATCCCACTGCTCTTGTTTTCTCCAGGAGTCTACCCGAGGATCTTGGCAACCTTGGCATCTTTGAGGACATCAAGAAGGGGGGATGCTAATCCAGGTCCAGTCCAGTCCACAGGCAGCCATCCATCTCTCTCCATACAGTGCCCAACCACCCTGTCCCCCACAAAACCTTCTCCCACCTGCATTCATGACTGACAGACCTTTAATTACTACTGAACAAGACTTGGCCACTGTCAACCACACCAACGTCACCGACTGTGGAAAGGACATCTTGCTGTATGGGGACATTGAGAAGATTGTCATTGGGGTTGTGCTATCCATCATCACCATCTTCACCATAGCTGGCAATAGCCTGGTGATCATCTCAGTGTGCATAGTGAAGAAGCTCAGACAGCCCTCCAACTACCTGGTGGTGTCCTTAGCCGCTGCTGACCTCTCGGTGGCCATCGCTGTCATGCCTTTTGTCATCATAACAGACTTAGTTGGTGGAAAATGGCTCTTTGGCAAAGTGTTCTGCAATGTTTTCATAGCCATGGATGTCATGTGCTGCACAGCCTCGATCATGACCCTGTGTGTCATCAGCGTGGACAGGTAAGAGATGTGGACAGCCTGGTGCCACAGGATGGCTGGCAGAGGTCGGATGCAAGAGCATGGGAATAGTCTGCCTATTTCAGATTTGTGAAAGATATGGATGGTGTGTGGTAGGGAAGGTAATCACGAGAGCAGAGCCTTCAAAATGATGGGTCCAATTTATGGAAGTCCTGTATACCTTCTATATTATACACTACATGGAAGTCCTGTATACAGTATATATTATACACTATATAGAAGTCCTGTATATTTTCTGTATTATACACTATATAGAAGTCCTGTATACTTTCTGTATTATACACTATACAGAGGTCCTGTATACAGTCTATATTATACACTATATAGAAGTCATGTATACATTCTGTATTATACACTATATAGAAGTCCTGTATACATTCTGTATTATACACTATATAGACGTCCTGTATACATTCTGTATTATACCCTATACAGAGGTCCTGTATACATTCTGTATTATACACTATATAGAAGTCCTGTATATTTTCTGTATTATACACTATACAGAAGTCCTGTATACATTCTATATTATACACTATATAGAAGCCCTGTATACATTCTATATTATACACTATATAGAAGTCCTGTATACATTCTGTATTATACACTATATAGAAGTCCTGTATACATTCTGTATTATACACTATATAGACGTCCTGTATACATTCTGTATTATACCCTATACAGAGGTCCTGTATACATTCTGTATTATACACTATATATAAGTCCTGTATATTTTCTGTATTATACACTATACAGAAGTCCTGTATACATTCTATATTATACACTATATAGAAGCCCTGTATACATTCTATATTATACACTATATAGAAGTCCTGTATACATTCTGTATTATACACTATATAGACGTCCTGTATACAGTCTGTATTATACACTATATAGATGTCCTGTATACATTCTATATTATACACTATACAGAAGTCCTGTATACATTCTGTATTATACACTATATAGAAGTCCTGTATACATTCTGTATTATACACTATATAGAAGTCCAGTATACATTCTGTATTATACACTATATAGAAGTCCTGTATACAGTCTATATTATACACTATATAGATGTCCTGTATACATTCTACATTATACACTATATAGAAGTCCTGTATACATTCTGTATTATACACTATATAGAGGTCCTGTATACATTCTGTATTATACACTATATAGAAGTCCTGTATACAGTATATATTATACACTATATAGAAGTTCTGTATACATTCTACATTATACACTATATAGAAGTCCTGTATACATTCTGTATTATACACGATATAGAAGTCCTGTATACATTCTGTATTATACACGATATAGAAGTCCTGTATACATTCTGTATTATACCCTATACAGAGGTCCTGTATACAGTCTGTATTATACACTATAGAGAAGTCCTGTATACATTCTGTATTATACACTATACAGAGGTCCTGTATACATTCTGTATTATACACTATATAGAAGTCCTGTATACATTCTGTATTATACACTATATAGAAGTCCTGTATACATTCTGTATTATACACTATATAGAAGTCCTGTATACATTCTGTATTATACACTATATAGAAGTCCTGTATACATTCTGTATTATACACTATGTAGACGTCCTGTATACTTTCTGTATTATACACTATGTAGACGTCCTGTATACTTTCTGTATTATACACTATATAGAAGTCCTGTATACATTCTGTATTATACACTATATAGAAGTCCTGTATACATTCTACATTATACACTATATAGAAGTCCTGTATACATTCTGTATTATACACTATATAGAAGTCCTGTATACATTCTACATTATACACTATATAGAAGTCCTGTATACAGTATATATTATACACTATATAGAAGTCCTGTATACATTCTACATTATACACTATATAGAAGTCCTGTATACATTCTGTATTATACACTATATAGAAGTCCTGTATACATTCTGTATTATACACTATATAGAAGTCCTGTATACATTCTGTATTATACACTATATATAAGTCCTGTATACATTCTGTATTATACACTATATAGAAGTCCTGTATACATTCTGTATTATACACTATACAGAGGTCCTGTATACATTCTGTATTATACACTATATAGAAGTCCTGTATACATTCTGTATTATACACTATATAGAAGTCCTGTATACATTCTGTATTATACACTATATAGAAGTCCTGTATACATTCTGTATTATACACTATATAGAAGTCCTGTATACAATCTATATTATACACTATATAGAAGTCCTGTATACATTCTGTATTATACACTATATAGAAGTCCTGTATACATTCTGTATTATACACTATGTAGACGTCCTGTATACTTTCTGTATTATACACTATGTAGAAGTCCTGTATACATTCTGTATTATACACTATATAGAAGTCCTGTATACAATCTATATTATACACTATATAGAAGTCCTGTATACATTCTGTATTATACACTATATAGAAGTCCTGTATACATTCTGTATTATACACTATATAGAAGTCCTGTATACATTCTGTATTATACACTATATAGAAGTCCTGTATACAGTCTGTATTATACACTATATAGATGTCCTGTATACATTCTGTATTATACACTATATAGAAGTCCTGTATACAATCTATATTATACACTATATAGATGTCCTGTATACATTCTGTATTATACACTATATAGAAGTCCTGTATACAATCTATATTATACACTATATAGAAGTCCTGTATACATCCTGTATTATACACTATATAGAAGTCCTGTATACATTCTGTATTATACACTATATAGAAGTCCTGTATACATTCTGTATTTTACACTATATAGAAGTCCTGTATACAGTCTATATTATACACTATATAGAAGTCCTGTATACAGTCTGTATTATACACTATATAGATGTCCTGTATACATTCTACATTATACACTATATAGAAGTCCTGTATACATTCTGTATTATACACTATATAGATGTCCTGTATACATTCTGTATTATACACTATATAGAAGTCCTGTATACAATCTATATTATACACTATATAGAAGTCCTGTATACAATCTATATTATACACTATATAGAAGTCCTGTATACAGTCTATATTATACAGTATATAGAGGTCCTGTATACATTCTGTATTATACACTATATAGAAGTCCTGTATAGATTCTATATTATACACTATATAGAAGTCCTGTATACAATCTATATTATACACTATATAGAAGTCCTGTATACATTCTATATTATACAGTATATAGATGTCCTGTATACAATCTATATTATACACTATATAGAAGTCCTGTATACATTCTGTATTATACACTATATAGAAGTCCTGTATACATTCTATATTATACACTATATAGAAGTCCTGTATACATTCTGTATTATACACTATGTAGACGTCCTGTATACTTTCTGTATTATACACTATATAGAAGTCCTGTATACATTCTGTATTATACACTATATAGAAGTCCTGTATACAATCTATATTATACACTATATAGAAGTCCTGTATACAATCTATATTATACACTATATAGAAGTCCTGTATACAGTCTATATTATACACTATATAGAGGTCCTGTATACATTCTGTATTATACACTATATAGATGTCCTGTATACAATCTATATTATACACTATATAGACGTCCTGTATACATTCTGTATTATACACTATATAGAAGTCCTGTATACAATCTATATTATACACTATATAGACGTCCTGTATACATTCTGTATTATACACTATATAGAAGTCCTGTATATTTTCTGTATTATACACTATATAGAAGTCCTGTATACAGTCTATATTATACACTATATAGAAGTCCTGTATACAGTCTATATTATACATTATATAGAAGTCCTGTATAGATTCTGTATTATACACTATATAGAGGTCCTGTATAGATTCTATATTATGCACTGTATATAATAACTGTATATATTCTGTATTATACACTATATAGAAATCTAGTATACTTTCTGTTTTATACACTATATAGAAGTCTGGTATAACATCGATCGATATAGATATATATATACATATATATACTAATGTATAAAAAGTCTTATGTTTTATAATCTGTAGTGGTCACATACATATAGGCAGTCACTCGGTGATACTCATTGACCAATCACAGTGCAGCTTTCATTTTATCAAAACAGTTTAAATAAATGGAGCTGTGTATGGTTGTTATTGGCGACAAAGAGAGTTTTCAAAAGGACCACAGAAGGGGAAGTATGTTCAAAAGAATAATTAATTAACAGCTTTTAATCTGATCGCATCTAAAACCCAAAACAGACAAATAACAAAAATACTCTTGAAAAGGAAAGGTCTGTCCGGTATGCTGATAGAAGACAAATGGTTGCTAGACACTTGAATTGCGGGTCTTTTCCAGCAGGTTCTGGTACGGCGGGTAGGGGAAAGAATATTTTTTTTCCCCCTATAAATGCCCTATCAGGTCTATTATACCCTAATGACCTCCTAAATACGGAGTCATCGCCCTGATAAGGGCGGCCCCGTCCAGAACCTGTCTCTATTATGAGGCCCTAACTTATACCCTGTCAGGGGAAAAGGGGAAGGAATACTAAAATGAATGTCCAAAACCCCCAAAAAACAAATAATATTATTAACAAAAAGCTATTCCAACACGTTTCGTAAGGGTTGGTTGCTCCAGACGTATCAGGGGACAGAGATAGGACAAAACAGAAAAGATAATCAAGTAAAAATAAGATATAAGTAAAGGGTCGCCACGGTATTTAATCCGGCGCCACTGGTGCACCAAAGGAGGGCTTGATGACTGACCTAAACCTAACAGTGCAGGTATAACTAACGGTCCAATGTCGGCGGCCAAAGACAGTTTTCCTTTTAGACAGTGTTGATAACTGAGGCCTGTGACTCAATGTTTTCGTGGTAATCCTGCATCTTTACTTTATATTACACCCCTCTTTCTGCTTATTCTTATATTAGAAGAAGGAGCAAATCATATCTTTCCAATAGGATAAGAAGGCTAAGCCTCTGATGCCTCGATATATAAGATGGCTATCCAGTAAGTCGAGGCTCGACCTTGTACACAGGCCTTGAGGCATGACATAGACAATTACTTAGTCAGCACCTCATCTACAGACTGCTGTTTCGGAGATAATGTCCCTCATCAGAGAGTACTGGCTAAACTGGCTGAGAGGCCTAGGTCAGGATTCACAGGGTACTATATCTCCTTAAGGAGAACGTCTAGTTGGCATTTTCCATATGAAGAAATACTACCACCCCTCCGGAATCTTATATTATTTCTCACTTGTATAAAAAAAAAAAAAAAAATTCATTTTTCCGGAAAATACAAAACTGGGCAGATTGTAATACTGTAGAGATCCAATATCTACCATCAGTGCTATTATATCTTATTCTACTACAACCATGTGACTATTGGGAAAGATGTATTAAAAGTGAGAGCTCCCCTGGAAAATTTAAAAATCAATCTAATTGGTTGCTATTGTAAGCTAGGCTTCCTTTTCACCCCTTATATCCCTATAGCATCATATACTATATGCAGGGAAGGCTTTGTGGTTGTATCTATTCAGTTTTAACAATTATTAAACCCAACCCCCAACAGTAGAGGGCCCCACAGGGACTGCCAATTTTGTGCTCCTCCTGGTGGTGCTGGTTCATGCCAACAAAGACTGGCCCCCTAGTAAGAGATAAGAGCAGAGTGATCTCCCACCGGTTCTCCTCTCTGGGTTGCTAATGAAGACGATACCTTGCACAGAAGCAGAGCAGGATCAGGATTGGAACCTCCTTACCTCTATATTTACACCTTTGCTGTCACGGCGCAGTGTGGTAAATACACTCCACACTGAACACAGAAGGGAGGGGAAAAGGTATTAGGCCTGGAACCTAGAGAAAGGGAAATTATCACACCTAGTTAGTCCCTACGGCGAGCCCTGACTGCTATCAGTATGAACAGACCTTGATGGTACGAATGTTCATACACAGGAACCTAATCCCAATCTCACCCTAACAGGACCCTGCAGATAGTGTCAGGACACGGATGACCTATTCAGTCCCAGAGGAGACCCCCTCAGGCCTAATAGCAGGTAGGGGAAAACAACAAACAACAAAGAAAATAAGCTTACTTCCAGAAGTATGCGGATGAGCAGGAGGTCAGAGAGAACCAACACCAGGACTTCCACAAACAAGGATCTATCAACCGCATAGCATGATGGGTGAGGCCAGACTAAATACAGGGAAAGAAAGACCATTTAAGCTACACCTGAGACAAGAGGTGTGGTCATCCAGAGCAACAACACAGAAAAGTGAAACCAAAGAGACTGTCAATCACGTGCAGCCAGTCTCCTCGATCTTCTAGTCCCTGTCACAGGCGGGACCGTGACAGTACCCCCTCTTCTACGGGTGGCCTCCGGACAGCCAGGGCCATCTTTATCCGGATGAGCCCTGTGAAAAGCTTTAACAAGACGATTAGCATTAACGTCGGCTGCTGGAACCCACATCCTCTCCTCTGGTCCGTAACTCTTTCAGTGGATGAGATACTGGATGTATCTACGGAGAATTCGGGAGTCCACTATCCTGGCTATTTGAAATTCTAGATTAACGTCCACCATGACAGGCTCGGAAGGCAAGGAGGACGGTTCAACAGGTTCGACATATCTCTTCGACAACAATGGAACACATTATGAATCTTCAAAGCCTGAGGGAGTTCAAGACAAAAGGCAACTGGGTTAACAATGGCAATGATATTTTATGGACCAATAAACCTTGGACCCAACTTCCAAGAGGGTACTTTTCAACTTAATGTTTCTTGTGGACAGCCACACAGAATCACCCACTCTCAGGTCAGGAACATTCATACGTCTCCCCTCAGCCATATGTTTATACTTATTGCCCATTTTTTTTTTAGATTATGTTAAATCTTCTGCCAAATAGATGACAAAGAAGAGGAAAATCGTTCCTCTTCTGGTATACCAGAAGTTTCCTTACCAGAAAACGTGTCAAATTGCGGGTGGAACCCATATGCCCCAAAAAAGGGCAACCTATCAGTGGACTCCTATCTACGGTTATTTATGGCATATTCGGCTAAAGACAAGAATGAAGACCACTCCTGCTGGTTCTCCGAGACAAAACATCTTAAATAAGTCTCCAGATTCTGGTCAGTGCGTTCAGTGGGATGAAAGGTTGAAGAGAAGGCCAATTGTACCCCCAGACGAGTAAAGAACGCCTTCCAGAATTTGGAAACAAACTGAGTCCCCCTATCAGACACCACATCAAAAGGAATACCATGTAATTTTACGATGTTATCGACAAACAATTGTGCAAGAGTTTTAGCATTAGGTAGACCTGGCAATGCTATAAAGTGCGCAATCTTACTAAAGCGATCAACAACTACCAAAATCACAGTTTTTCCTGAACAATTATGCAAATCTGTGATAAAATCCATGGACAAATGGGTCCAAGGTCTGAACGGGATGGGCAACGTAAGTAAAGATCCGGAAGGCCAAGTATGTGTCACCTTAGATCGTGCACAAGTACTACAAGCAGACACATAGTCCTCAACACTCTTACGCAACCCAGACCACCAGAATCTATGAGAGATCAGATCGAAAGTGGATCTGCGCCCAGGGTGCCCAGTGAGAACCATACAGTGATGTTCCTTGAACATCTTGTGATCTAATCCAGAAGGAACAAACAACTTCCCCGGAGGACAAGAATTTGGTGCATATCCCTGGGCTTCCAACACCTCTGCCTCAAGGTCGAGATATAGGGCGGATATGACTACCCCTTTAGACAATATCGGACCAGGATCTTCGGAATCACCCTCCCAAAGAAGCTACGCAACAAAGCATTAGCCTTGACGTTCTTAACCCCAGGGTGATAGGTGACAATGAAATTAAATCTGGTGAAAAACAATGACTATCTGGCCTTCCTAGAGTTCAGTTGTTTAGCCAACTCCAGATAAGCCAGATTTGTGTGGTCAGTAAGCACAGTAATAGGATGAATAGCTCCTTACAACCAATGATGCCATGCCTCAAAAGCCAACTTAATGACCAGCAACTCTCTATTACCAACGTCATAATTCCTTTCTGTGGCCAAGAGTTTCTTAGAGAAGAAAGCACATGGGCGCCATTTACTAGGTGAAGGACCCTGCGACAAAACTGCTCCTACCTCCACCTCAGATGCGTCAACTTCCACAATGAATGGTTGTGACACATCAGGTTGCACCAGTATAGGAGCAGAAGCAAAACATTCCTTCACCGCAGAGAAGGCTTGTAATGCCACATCAGACCAGATTGAGACATCCAAACCTTTCTTAGTCATGTCCGTCAAAGGTTTGACCACAGTCGAGTAGTTCAAAATAAATTTACGGTAGAAGTTGGTGAATCCCAAAAACAGCATAAGTGCTTTCAGATTTTCGGGTAAATCCCAGTCCAACACAGCATGGACCTTCTTCTCAGGATCCATACAAAAACCTGAAGATGAGAGTAGGTACCCAGGAATTGTACTTCCTGAACTGCAAATGCACACTTCTCCATCTTAGCATACAATTTATTCTCTCTTTGGATCTGTAACACCTGTCTCACGTGATCCTGATGAGTCTCCATATCTGGAGAATAAATTAATATGTCATCCAGATACACAACAACAAACTCCCCACCAGATGATGAAAGATATCATTAACAAAATGCTGAAAAACCTCAGGAGCATTAGTTTATCCAAACGGCATTACCAGACTCTTAAAATGACTCTCTGGGGCATTAAACACCCTCTTCCATTCATCCTCTTCCTTGACCCTGACTAGATTATATGCTCCCTAAGGTCTAACTTGGAGAACACTTTGGCACCAACAATCTGATTAAACAAGTCAGGGATCAAAGGAAGGGGATACGGATCACGGACCGCAATACGATTGATCTCACGGAAGTACAGGCATGGCCTAAGGGTTCCGTCTTTCTTCTTTACAAAGAAAAACCCCCCTGCCACTGGGGACTTGGAAGGTCTAATATGTCCCTTAGCCAAACTCTCGGCAATATACTCTTGCATGGCCGCTCTTTCGGGTTCAGAGAGGTTATATAACTTAGATTTGGACAATCATATTCCCGATGTGGGGGTAACCCCTAGCAAGCACTCTCAGAAAATACATCAGAAAAATCTGAAATAAAAGAGGGAACAGCGTTAGTGGTCAAGACAGAAAGAGATGTATTAAGACAGTTGTCCATGCAATAATCACTCCAATCGGGAATCTGTCTCGCTTGCCAGTCAATGATAGGATTATGTTTGCTCAACCATGGTAAACCCCAAACCAATGGAGCAGGCAGACCCTGCAGCACAAAACACGAAATGGATTACTGATGAAAATCACGAACTGACCATCAACTAGGTAAACCCCTGCCCCACTGTCAATAAACACCTCAATTCTCACAGTTTTGTACTTAAGCGCCACCTTGGCAGACAGGAGAAATCGGGTACTACCAGTAAATGGCAAAAGTAAGTTCTCTGACTTCCCACCCACTCCACCAAGAGTGAGATGGGAAAACGTTTTCTTCTACGTTTAACCTTGACGCAGAATGTAAGGACAAACATTAACAAAATGTCCCCTTTTTCCACAGAAAAAGCATACTCCCTTCTTATGACTAGAACTCTTGCAAGCAGGCCCAGTAAACACTGTGAAGTCAAAACTCCAAAACCCTTGGCAGAATTGTGTTTCTTTTTCTTTTCAATTTTACTATACAAAGAATTTTTTCCTGTTTACCAATACAAGATATAGTAAATTAAATGGCGACATGAAAAAATGCATTTTGTCCTGCAAAAAAATAAGCCCTCATAAGGCCATGTTACATAGTTACATAAGTCCATCAAGTTCAACCAAGGGATAGGTGGGACGTCAATCGCAAAAGGAAGTGAGATTCAGATTTCTACATATTTACATAAGCATTAATGTCATTTTCTTTTAAGAATTCATCTAAACCCTTTATAAAACTGTCCACTGTTCCTGCTGTGACCACGTCTTGAGGAGTCTATTCCACAGATTCACAGTTCTTACAGTTAAGAAGCTTTGGTGCTTCTGGTGATGCACCACTGACATCAGCTACTTTTTCTTCTTTTGAATATACAGAGCTAAAAAAAAAACATTTAGCTTTGTCTTTTCCATATCTTTAGTGATATTTAGGGGACCTACCTGCTCAGACCTTGGTATTTTAGCATTGATATATTTAAAGGGAACCTGCCACCTCCAAAAGTGGTATAAAACTGCCAGCATTACCTTATAGCAGCCCCTAGTCTGTAACTGATCATGTCTGTGAGCCAGAAATGTGTTAATCCATACTTCAGAAAAATGCTTTTTTAATCCCCCTGAGCGCTCTGTTTGCAGTCAGACTTGAAGTCAAGGGGCAGTGGCCTCCTTGCTTCAAGTCAAGCAATGCCCGCCTTTTCCCTGCGCCCTCCTGACTATGATTTACATATTAACCATTACTTGGGACCGTGCTAGTCTGGCGCCTGCGCGGTGCGCCGCTTGTGACTGTGCGATCCCATCTGGAGCTCCCAAAGTCAGCTTAATGTTGTAACTGTGCATGCGTCGGCCGGCTCGATTCGCCGTGCGCCGGCAATAATCAGCGCGCGTGCTCGCGCCGGCAAGTTATATTTAAAGGCAAGCCATTGATCACGCTCGCGCTGTAACTCACCTCACCGGCGCGAGCGTGCATGCTGATTATTTCCGACGCGCTCGCATTATGCCCGGCTGACTGCAGGAGCCCGAGATGGGATCGTGCAGTCACAAGCAGCGCACCGCGCAGGCGCCAGACTGGCACGCTCCCAAGGAATGGTAAATATGTAAATCATGGTCAGGAGGGGGCACATGATGAGAACATAGTCCTGCCACAAATCAGGATTGTGGCTGTGATGAAAGAAGGTTTGTACACAAACATAGAAGAGGATTCTTTACGGTAAGAGCAGTGAGACTATGGAGCTCTCTGCCTGAGGAGGTGGTGATGGTGAGTACAATAAAGGAATTCAAGAGGGGCCTGGATGGATTTCTGGAGTGTAATAATATTACAGGCTATAGCTTCTAGAGAGGGGTCGTTGATCCAGGGATTTATTCTGATTGCCTGATTGGAGTCGGGGAGGAATTTTTTTCCCCCTAAAGTGGGGAAAATTGGCTTCTACCTCACAGTTTTTACCTCTCGATCATCTTGCAGGATGACAGGCCGGACTGGATGGGCAGGTGTCTTTTTTCAGCCTTATAAACTATGTTGTAGGTGCGATGCATGTGTATATAACGCCGCCCTTTACAAATATTGGTTATATTATCGGCAGATGTAAATCCAGCGTGGCGTAACACATATTTATTATTTTACCTGACGGATTTTCTCCTGTGAGCGTGTAAACAAATATGTTTCTATGGAAACCATCAACAAGCACTACACGCACCAGGGTTCACATATTCACAGCACCTTGTCTCTTACATACTATATACGTCTAGTGCCTGCTTTGCCTATGTTTTTTGCTTTATTGCATTCTGTGCTGTATTAAGTCATTATTTTACTGACTGGAAACCATCAGCAAGCTGCTGATGACAGATACTGCACATTGTTGGGATGTGGCTATTTTGCACTGTGTATAATAACGGTAAACTGTTGGAAATGGGAAATCCTTTTTATTCAAGGGGTTTTCCAGTATTTAGACCATCAATATCAGATCGGTGGGGGTCCGACATCTGGCATCTCCATGAATTAGAAGTCTGAGCAGCCGCCATACAGTGGAGAGAGCCGGTTGCAGAAGGCTCCAGGCGCCAGAAATGACACAGTGGATGGGGCCTTCTGCTTCTGACTCCATCCATTCTATAGTCTTACGTACTGGCAGCTGCCCAAAACTGCTGATCAATGGGGGTTGGGGTGTCAGATCCCTACTGATCTGATAGTGATGACCTACGGCAGCGACCGGGTCCGCATGGGTAACATGTGAGCTACGGTGGGCCGATGGGGGTAGTAGTAGTTTACTGACAGCAGAGCCTCCCTGGGCCGGCGTACGTGATGGGGAAGACAGCTCTGAATCCTCTGGGGCACTCTGTAGTACAGGGATCACCAACCAGATGGTTGAGGTGCTTAGGGTGCTTTTGAGGCTAGCACCCCGGTTGTTCGTGACGCCAGCACCGCAAGGTGCATATGAAGTTGGTAGGAAGGATGAGGAGTCAATTGTAGTAAACAACAGAACTTTTAGGCTACTTTCCCACTTGCGGCAGAGTGATCCGGCAAGCAGTTCCGTCACCGGAGAGGGATCCGGCAAAACGTATGCCAAGTGATGGCATTTGTAAGACTGATCAGGATCCTGATCAGTCAGAAAAATATATTGAAATGGCATATCCGTCTTTTCAGTGTCATCTGGAAAAACAGATCTGGCATTTTTTTTTTTACCTTTTTTTCGGTCTGCGCATGCTCAGACTGGAAGGACGGATCTGGCACTAATACATTCCTATGGAAAAAAATTGCTGGATCCAGCAATTCTGTGTACACTGCCTGCAGTCTCCTCCAGGTACTCTGCCTTCAGTCTCCTCCGCGTACACTGCCTTCAGTCTCCTCCGCGTACACTGCCTGCAATCTACTCCGCGTACACTGCCTGCAATCTACTCCGTGTACTCTGCCTGCAGTCTCCTCCGCGTACACTGCCTGCAATCTACTCCGTGTACTCTGCCTGCAGTCTCCTCAGTGTACACGGCCTGCAGTCTCCTCAGTGTACACGGCCTGTAGTCTCCTCAGTGTACACGGCCTGCAGTCTCCTCAGTGTACACGGCCTGCAGTCTCCTCAGTGTACACGGCCTGCAGTCTCCTCTGTGTACACGGCCTGCAGTCTCCTCAGTGTACACGGCCTGCAGTCTCTTCTGTGTACACGGCCTTCAGTCTCCTCAGTGTACACGGCCTTCAGTCTCCTCAGTGTACACGGCCTGCAGTCTCCTCAGTGTACACGGCCTGTAGTCTCCTCAGTGTACACGGCCTGCAGTCTCCTCTGTGTATACGGCCTGCAGTCTCCTCAGTGAACACGGCCTGCAGTCTCCTCAGTGTACACAGCCTGCAGTCTCCTCAGTGTACACGGCCTGCAGTCTCCTCTGTGTACACGGCCTGCAGTCTCCTCTGTGTATACGGCCTGCAGTCTCCTCAGTGTACACGGCCTGCAATCTCCTCAGTGTACACTGCCTGCAGTCTCCTACGTGTACACTATCTGCAGTCTCTTCCCGTATACGCCCGCAATCTCCTCCGTGTACACTGCCCGCAGTCTCGTCTGTGTACACGGCCCGCAGTCTCCTCTGTGTACACGGCCTGCAGTCTCCTCAGTGTACACGGCCTGCAGTCTCCTCAGTGTACACGGCCTGCAGTCTCCTCAGTGTACACGGCCTGCAGTCTCCTCAGTGTACACGGCCTGCAGTCTCCTCAGTGTACACGGCCTGCAGTCTCCTCAGTGTACACGGCCTGCAGTCTCCTCAGTGTACACGGCCTGTAGTCTCCTCAGTGTACACGGCCTGCAGTCTCCTCAGTGTACACGGCCTGCAGTCTCCTCAGTGTACACGGCCTGCAGTCTCCTCAGTGTACACGGCCTGCAGTCTCCTCAGTGTACACGGCCTGCAGTCTCCTCAGTGTACACGGCCTGCAGTCTCCTCAGTGTACACGGCCTGCAGTCTCCTCTGTGTACACGGCCTGCAGTCTCCTCAGTGTACACGGCCTGCAGTCTCCTCAGTGTACACGGCCTGTAGTCTCCTCAGTGTACACGGCCTGCAGTCTCTTCTGTGTACACGGCCTGCAGTCTCCTCAGTGTACACGGCCTGCAGTCTCCTCTGTGTACACGGCCTGCAGTCTCCTCAGTGTACACGGCCTGTAGTCTCCTCAGTGTACACAGCCTGCAGTCTCCTCAGTGTACACGGCCTGTAGTCTCCTCAGTGTACACGGCCTGCAGTCTCCTCTGTGTACACGGCCTGCAGTCTCCTCTGTGTACACGGCCTGCAGTCTCCTCAGTGTACACGGCCTGCAGTCTCCTCAGTGTACACGGCCTGTAGTCTCCTCAGTGTACACGGCCTGTAGTCTCCTCAGTGTACACGGCCTGCAGTCTCCTCAGTGTACACGGCCTGCAGTCTCCTCTGTGTACACGGCCTGCAGTCTCCTCTGTGTACACGGCCTGCAGTCTCCTCTGTGTACACGGCCTGCAGTCTCCTCTGTGTATACGGCCTGCAGTCTCCTCAGTGTACACGGCCTGCAGTCTCCTCAGTGTACACGGCCTGCAGTCTCCTCTGTGTACACGGCCTGCAGTCTCTTCTGTGTACACGGCCTGCAGTCTCTTCTGTGTACACGGCCTGCAGTCTCCTCCGTGTACACGGCCTGCAGTCTCTTCTGTGTACACTGACTGAGTGGATGTGGAATGTCGGAGCCTCCCATTAGTGATGTGAATGGCCCCCACATCACAGGAGGATAAGAGGCTTTTCTCCCTCCTCGTGTTATGTTGTTGGAGATGAAGGAGATTATGAGGAAAGCTTCGGCCTGAGCTCTAATGCTGCTGACAACATGACAGACATCGTCCATTACCCAGTATTTGCTGATGCGGAGGTGGGGTGGGTTATGACTAGGGATGAGCGAATCGACTTCGGATGAAACATCCTAAGTCGATTCGCATAATACTTCATTTGAATACTGTACGGAGTGAGCGCTCCGTACAGTATTAGAATGTATAATATGTAAGTTAGTACTTCGCGAAGTGGGTACCTTGGAACCGAACCTGAGTTCGGGAAATGTTTTTTTACAGAACAAATAGATTTATGAAGTTATTACACGAAGTCTCGTAGGAGCCAATACATTCTAATACTGTACGGAGCGCTCACTCCCTACAGTATGCAAACAAAGTATTATGCGAATAGACTTTGGATGCTTCATCCGACGTCGATTCGCTCACCCCTAGTGATGACTAAATGATGGGTGTTATCTTACATCCAATTCACTGCCCACCAGCCTGATACAAGGCTCTTCTTTTACTATAACCATACTGGAAGTGTTTATGGGCCCCATCCCTGCTTTGGGGCCCCCTGATTAACAGTTCTGCTAAGGAGAAAAGACCAGACAGCTAGAGAAAATGATAAAATCCTTAATACCAGCTGGCATCACTAGGAGAGGCACCTTGCATATGGATTCATGCAGCTGCTATTGACTTCCAATCTGAGCTGTATACATTCCTATGTGGTGAGCTCCCCCTAGTGGTGGCTGTAGGCATTCAGAATTTTATTCTATAAGTCTATGGGCAACCAAGAGATTTGGAACTGATTTTATAATGGTAGATATAGCACAGTTTACTATTCTAGGCTATCCAAGACGCTACAATTAACCCTTTTACTATCTTAAACCTCCAGAACTATTAGGAGTTAACCTTTAACTAGAATTTCGAATTTTAGTTTTTACCCTATAACCACCATAGATCACCATGATTATTCCCATTAATCACTTCTTCACCTCCTATGTCTGATCTTCAATGAGATTATGTGGTCTACTCCAGTCACATCCAAAACTGCGTTCATTCCGATTAACTCCTACTACCAGAGAGTACTGTATTATGGGAGCTCAAATCATGATAGGGGTAACCCATATAATTCTGATAGCAGCTTTGGATGTGACTGGAGTATAACACGGGGCAAGTGAAGCGTTTGCAAATCCACTCAACATATTTTATAAATTATTCTAACACATCTAGGGATAAAATCAACGGAATTGAAGTTTCCTGACCCTGCTCCTCTAAAAAGTTACGTCTCTCCCAGATTTGCACATGAGGACACTTGCAAGTTTTCTTTACAAGTTGTGAAGCTGCATGGAGGAAGCGTGTGAACAACTGGCACCTTCTCAACTGCAGCGGGTTTTCATCTAGCAGTTCCTTTATTTCCATGCACTCGTTTTACTCTCTACTTTCACAGTCTTCGAAGACTGACTGATGAAAAGCACCCCCCCCCCCCCCCGACCATAATGCTGGCATCAACAATGTTACTGGCTTCTGAGGAGGGCTGAAGCTCAAACACAGCAATGGGCCACAGAGGTCAAGTAGGAGACCTCAATGGGAGCTGACTTTTGGAGCTAGGGTCCACTTCTTATGGGTTTATATACTGTAGTAAGATGCAGTTCCGTGGAGGTAATCACTACATGTAAATGCAGATCGTCTACGCCACTTAACGAATAGGTTCCTTGTTGGTAATTGGCTGCAGGTCGGAGCATGTAAACAATCGGCCATACCTCCTTTTTGTGTTGTGAAAGATCCCTCACTTTAAAGGGTAACTGTCATATTTTTATTTATTTGCTAGTTTATTAGAGCTAGGCCTGTATACCTGAGTTACTCTGTCAGTGATCGCCAAAAGATCTGTAATTACATTATAATAACAGCTTTCATTAATGTCCTCTGTCCCTTTCCACTGCTCCCTTAAAAGACCGTTGCCAGGGCTCATCTGTCTCCGGCTAGGAAGACGGAGGGGCGGTCCTTCACACTGCATGCCTGCATTAGGCTTCAGAGTGAGGAGGCGTGTCTCAGTAATCCAATCTGATTGGCTGGCAGGAAGCTGCTGGCTACAGCAAGTTTGTATGTGACCTGAGGGAAAGCAGTTTTGGCCTCTGAGAACTGGCAGAGGAGCCATCTTGAGAAGGTCCTCATATTGTAAATGTTTAAACAGCCTTAACTAAGGGAAAAACTCAAGGCAAACAGTGATAAGTGAAGAAACTAAAGATTGCTTTATGCATAATGCTGCTGCAGCAGTAACATGTGCTAAAACAGATTTTTTGATGAAAACATGACAGTTACCCTTTAATGGATATTCCATGTATACTTCTCATATCCATTACCTGACTGGAACGTCTCATATCCTTCACCTGAAAGGAACTTCTGTTATCCATCACCTGACAGGTACATCTCATATACATCACCTGATTGGTACGTATTATATCCATCATCTGACTGGAACTTCTCATATCCATCACATGACTGGTACATCTCATATTCCTCACCTTCTGGAAGTTCTCATATCCATCCCCTGACTGGAACTTCTTATATCCATCACATGACTGGAATTTCTCATATTCTTCACCCAACTGGAACTTCTCATATCCATCACTTCACTAGAACTTCTTATAGGCATCACCTGACTAAAATTTCTCATATCCCTCACCTTCTGGAACTTCTCATATCCGTCCCCTGACTTGAACTTCTTATATCAATCACCTGACTGGAACTTTTCAATAACTTTGTCAGAGATTATTTTTTTTTTTTAAAGAGTTCTTTTGTCTTCATGGTATTGTTGCCAGAAGTCATTCAAAGTTGTACCTTTATTTACCTGCATTTGACTATATAATCTGACCTCTAGGGGGCAATATTGGTGAGGATTTCTTTTTTGGTCATGTCTTGTGGTTACGATTGTAGTCAATCCCTGGCAGAACCCTCATGAATTTAATGTTTCACCGATTTGGGAGAAATCCTGCAGCACGCGATGTCTTTATTGCAATTCCTAATTTATTCACCAAGAATGAGATCTTTCGACCACAATGAGTCTTTTTCAAGCAGAGTGCTGGCACCGCCACTACATGGACTGTCCAATTTGGACCTAACGGTAGTGCTGCTTAATTTTATTTATTGTTTCACCATCGCAGAAACTGGTCCAGTATATCATAGTAATGGGGGTGGGGGTGTGAATACTTTTTACCGGCGGAGTAGATGACAGTGCTTGATGAGCAGTCAGTGCAGTAGCTTCCAGCTACCATTATCTGATCCCTGTGAATCCGATCTAATAGAATAATCCAATAAACCTCCTGCAGATTCCTAAATTAGATAGAAGAGATAAGGCTGACAGAAAATGAGCAGGATTGAAGCCGAAGCCATCTGAAGGGGAGGACATACCTGGGTGTAATATCTCTGTGTCTTCTTGGTATCTTCTGCTTGCTGTGGTGTTTTTGGCTGGGTGACTACAATTTCATGACTGAATCAGCTCTTCTACCTGCTATAGAACACACTGCCTCTCCGCACCGCACAGACTTGTTTATTTTAGCCAATCGCAAGGTTGTACACGGAGCAATGGAGCCGTACACGGGACTCTGGCTAACCTTTTATTTAGATCAGAGGTTTTACTTATATGGGGCCCAATATAAAATATGTAATAATAACGTGCACCCACCATCATACTACTGGTGTGGCAGAATGTCCTGCGGACCTCCAGGCACTGACGCCTAGCTGTGACTGCTACCTCTGCACCACTGACTGCATTACAATGATATATAAATCCATATACAGATGTAGTAAACTTTAACGTTACATTTTTAATGGCTTTTGTTGTGTTGTGTCCATTTACTGTTTACTGCAGGAGTACATCTGTACTCAGGGCCTTTCTCAAGTCTATGCACAGCGGAAATGCAGAAATAAGTGGGAGAGCAGTAGAGGAAGAGGTCATCTATGTATGTAAAGTCAGACAGGGGAGAGGGACAGGATGGATCCTTTGTCTAGACAACTTATTCCAAAATCACGGACAGCCAACAGTTTTTGCAGACTAATTGGAAAACCATAATGAATGATAGAGATTATTAGCAATACATGTCTATAGCTCAGTATACTAAGAACTCTGTATCAGCATTTACTGTGAGCTGTAAAATTATTATAATTAACACCAAAATAATCTAGTCAAATGTCACCAGTAGACAATTGGAAAAATTTGGTTCGATCCAGTGGTGTAGAACACTGTGCCTTGCAGTAACACGCATAGGGAGTCTGCTGTGGTAGTGAAATAATACTGTGAGTCCGTATGACATGTAGATGACAGGCGTCGCTCTTAGAATCACTGCACACTTCACTTATTTGGGCAGTCATGGGGACAAAACTGACCAAATAACTCAAGTATAAACTCAGCCTTACAGGTCAATGTTAGCGCCAAGAAGAAGCGCACTCCATGATTCCACATAGATGTCTACAGAACCTGTTCTATTAAACGCTTATACAAGTAGAGCCCCCCCGACAGAGTGGAGAGGGTGTCAGCAGTATGTGTGTGTTGACGTCATTATTTTGCTCTTCCTCTGCTCTGTCAGAACAATAACCGAATGAACCGAATTCCATTATCCTTTCATTGTTGAAATTTTTTATGTGAAACAGGCTTTTTTCTGGAAAATTGATGGGTGATTGTAAACCTCCTTTTGCTTTATGTGTTGAATTACATCGTCGTGGGTCCAGCAGCAAACATACTGAAGACGCTGATGACAACACACCAGCAGACTTTGCCTTTGCCATCTTTTCACAATTAAATCAAGCAGCTTCAGTAAGTTGAAAATATTCATATTATCAGTGACTGCCGGACCCCTGCGCTGATCGGGCGGGCTCAGCTCCTGCACCCACCCGATCAGCCCGCCGTACATGTACAGCGCTGGTCCTTAAGGGGTTAAATCAAGCAGCTTCAGTAAGTTGAAAATATTGATGTGTTTTTATCTGCTCCGTCTGCATTCGATCTCCACAGCATACAAGACATGACAGGAGAGCCTCTGCTTTGGAGTCCAAGTCCAGTTTCTTAAGATCAGGAGTTCCATCACAATTGTGCGTAACAATCTTGCTCCCTGTGCAAAGCCATAACAAAAGGACTCCGTAGGCATGCTCATCAGAGGAAGCTGAGGCTGGTTGCCCAGATTTAAATTCAGGAGCAGTAAACAGCGGAAAGCAAATAGAGGTGGTGGCTGAACTCCGCTGCTCTGTATCTCTTGTGAAGTCTATGTCTCCAACTATGCCCCTCTGCGATTTACAGCAAATTTATTATTTTCATGTAGAGATCCAAGAATTATATTGGAGGCAGTTAGTGTATGCAAGCCATGTGCGACCCCTTCCATTACTCTCAAGCTGTTCTGCACCTGGTTTGCCTGTGCAAACGGAGTCACACTAAAGGCTACACTACACTAAAGGCTTTTCAACATATAACATTGGTTCATACAGAACAAAGTCTACAACCATGCATAAATTTTCCCCCAAAAAGCATGTTTTACATAAAAAATGTCACCACTACATAATTCGACAAATACAGCGAAAAGTGCTTAACCACATATAACTGCACCGCTGAACGGCAATTAGGCCCTAATTTTTTTCTATTTTTACACAACAGAACCGGTTTTTCAACATATAAGTGCAACGCTTGACGGCGAATATATTTGTATTTCGCCAAGAATACATGGCAAACTGGGCTGTAAAATATCTCACTGCCCCGCTGAACGGCAATTAGGCCCAATGATTTTTCTATTTTTACACAAAAGGCTTTTCAACAGATAAGTGCAACGATGAAAGGCGAATATAGTTGTATTTCACCAGTAATACACTGCAAGCTGGTCTGTAAAATATCTCACTGCACCGCTGAACGGCAAAGATATTTTTCCTTTTTCCACTAATACAAACCGGATTCCAAAAAAGTTGGGACACTATACAAATCGTGAATAAAAACTGAATGCAATGATGTGGAGGCGCCAACTTCTAATATTTTATTCAGAATAGAACATAAATCACGGAACAAAAGTTTAAACTGAGAAAATGTACAATTTTAAGGGAAAAATATGTTGAATAAGAATTTCATGGTGTCAACAAATCCCCAAAAAGTTGGGACAAGGCCATTTTCACCACTGTGTGGCATCTCCCCTTCTTCTTACAACACTAAACAGACGTCTGGGGACCGAGGAGACCAGTTTCTCAAGTTTAGAAATAGGAATGCTCTCCCATTCTTGTCTAATACAGACCTCTAACTGTTCCATCGTCTTGGGCCTTCTTTGTTGCACCTTCCTCTTTATGATGCGCCAAATGTTCTCTATAGGTGAAAGATCTGGACTGCAGACTGGCCATTTCAGTACCCAGATCCTTCTTCTACGCAGCCATGATGTTGTGATTGATGCAGAATGTGGTCTGGCATTATCTTGTTGAAAAATGCAGGGATTTCCCTTAAGAGATAAATAGAGATAATCCACGGCACTCCAAATTTTCTTTTTGTTTTGCAAATTTATTATAGGTACAAATTTTTTTTCAAAAAATGTCAGAATATGACTAGTCGCGCCATAGTGTGCCTATGAATATATGTTTATACTATGATTTTGGCGCGACTAGTCATATATTGACATTTTTTGAATTTTTTTTTGTACCTATAATAAATTTGCAAAACAAAAAGAAAATTTGGAGTGCCGTGGATTATCTCTATTTATTCTGCGACTGAAGTCCTCTACGAGCACCCTCCACTATAAAAGGTGTGCGGACTCCACAATTTCCTTTAACTGAAGTTCCCTTAAGAGATGACGTCTGGATGGGAGCATATGTTGTTCTAGAACCTGAATATATTATTCTGCATTGATGGTGCCTTTCCAGACATGCAAGCTGCCCATGCCGCACGCACTCATGCAACCCCATACCATCAGAGATGCAGGCTTCTAAACTGAGCGTTGATAACAACTTGGGTTGTCCTTGTCCTCTTTGGTCCGGATGACATGGCGTCCCAGATTTCCAAAAAGAACTTCGAATCGTGACTCGTCTGACCACAGAACAGTCTTCCATTTTGCCACACTCCATTTTAAATGATCCCTGGCCCAGTGAAAACGCCTGAGCTTGTGGATCTTGCTTAGAAATGGCTTCTTCTTTGCACTGTAGAGTTTCAGCTGGCAACGGCGGATGGCACGGTGGATTGTGTTCACTGACAATGGTTTCTGGAAGTATTCCTGAGCCCATTCTGTGATTTCCTTTACAGTAGCATTCCTGTTTGTGGTGCAGTGTCATTTAAGGGCCCGGAGATCACGGGCATCCAGTATGGTTTTACGGCCTTGACCCTTACGCACAGAGATTGTTCCAGATTCTCTGAATCTTCGGATGATGTTATGCACAGTTGATGATGATAGATGCAAAGTCTTTGCAATTTTTCGCTGGGTAACACCTTTCTGATATTGCTCCACTATCTTTCTGCGCAACATTGTAGGAATTGGTGATCCTCTACCCATCTTGGCTTCTGAGAGACACTGCCACTCTGAGAAGCTCTTTTTATACCCAATCATGTTGCCAATTGACCTAATTAGTGTTAATTGGTCTTCCAGCTCTTCGTTATGCTCAAATTTACTTTTTCCAGCCTCTTATTGCTACTTGTCCCAACTTTTTTGGGATCTGTTGACACCGTGAAAATTTGAATCAACTTATTTTTCCTTTAAAATGATACATTTACTCGGATTAAACGTTTGATCCGTCATCTATGTTCTATTACAAATAACATATTGACATTTGCCATCTCCACATCATTGCATCCAGTTTTTATTCACAATTTGTTTAGTGCCCCAACTTTTTTGGAATCCGGTTTGTACATGCAAAAAGGGCTTTCAAACAGATAACTGCACCGCTAGGCGGCAAAGATATTTTTCCTTTTTCCACTAATACACACAAAAAAGGTCTTTAAAGGGATTCTGTCACCAAGTTTTGGGCTATAGAGCTGCGGACATGCACGGCTAGATTGCCGCTAGCATGTCCGCATTATATCTGTCCTATAGGGCTGTGTGGTTTTAATTTCTTTAAAAAAGGATTTTATAGATATGTAAATGAGTCTTGTATGTGTCCAAGGGGCTGTACGAACCTTCCTGGAGCCAAGCCATGCCCAGCCACGCTCGCCTGTGAAGGAGCCCAGCACCACCTATGTCCTCCGAATCTCCTCATTTCATCAACTATAGATTGCCGTAATCTCGCGATGCGCGAGCTCGCGCATGCGCAGTGCCGCTATACTGTTCCTTCCCTGTGCTGGCATCAGCTTCAGGGAAAGAACTGCGCAGTCACAGACACAGTAAAAAAAGTCACCTATTTTTATAGACTGTCCTGAAATTTCTGGACGTTTGGCAACCCTGGAGAGGAGGGTGCTACTGACTCAGACAATGTCCAGTCCTGATTCCCACACTTAATTCTGGAGGAGGCAGAGGGAGAGGAGGAGAAGGGGGGGAGGAGGGAGAGGAGGAGAAGGGGGACGAGGAGGAGGGGGAGGAAGAGAAGGGGGACGAGGAGGAGGGGGATGAGGAGGAGGGGGAGGAGAAGGCGGACAAGGAGTATGGAGATGAGGAGAAGGAGGATCAGGACGAGGGAGAGAATGAAGACAAGGAGGAGTGAAATCAGGAGTCATTTGACAGGGAGACTTATGGGGTGTGCCGGCCAGGGGGCGACCACCCATAGTGGAGGGCCCATGATCAGAGGTGAATTTTGTCCCTCTCGTCAGTAATGTGTCCCAAAAAATGCAATTTTTTAACACAACCTGAGTGCAGCATGGCTGTAGTGGTTGGTAAGGGGCCCAGGAGCGGATGGAATTTTTCCGGAAGTCTGTCTTGACAGTTGGAACCCAGGGAAGACCCCCAGGCCTGCGCCATCTCGGTGCCCCCAGTACCCTCTACTGAAGGGGTGCACTGGAAAAGAGGGAACAGCACAACACACTGCGAATCTGAAGTCTCCTAGAGGGTGGGAAAAAAAATAGTTCATAAAGTAAAATATTGAATTCACCAGTTTTCCCATTGGCAATTGGTGTGAAAATATTGCACAATGTCGCAACTGCCGTTTTTTCCGTCTCCTCACCTTGCAAAACAAATGATAAGAAAGCTGTATCCAGCCTAAAATGAAACCAGTAAAACCACAGCTTGACCCCACATAACGCAAACCCATCCACAGCCCCATCAGTGGAAAAGAAATCTGAATACACAAAATAAATGGTATTATGTTTTTTTATAGGTTTTTAATTTAATTACATTTTTTAAATAGCAACACAAAGCAAAAACAATATTAATCTGGTATTGCCGTAATTGTACAGATCCATTTCTCGGGACATGATATGGTTCCCATTAAAAAACACGACTCGCGAAAAAAATAAAAAGCAAGCCCTCGTTCGGAAAAATTGAAAAAAAGGTAAACTGCCTGTGCCGAGAAGGGGTTAACCATGAGAAGAAAGCGCCATATGATGAGAGATCACTCTCTTTTGTAAATATGTGACCAAGCAAATATTGCTGGTTCCTTAAAGGGAACCCATCCCCTATTATTCCTGCTATAAGTTATGAATCAATTGCTAGCAGTTTGCAATAAAGGTCCACCTGGGTGTTACCAGTTGTGGTCACAGCCTCTTTTCTTTAAAGGGGATCTGTCACCACATACCTGCATGTACATACCTGTGCGTCACCGTTGCACCGAAAGCCACATTTCTTATTGCTGCCCCCCTAGCTTTCAGTGACAGGACCAGGCAGGGGGTGTGTGGTCTCACGTGGCCTGGTACCCTGTTCCCTTTCCGCCTCGTGGATCGGTACGCACAGGCCCAGATTTACTAATGCCTCTGTTTTAAAAAGTGGAACAAATTGGCATATCTAGGGTTTCTACTCTTCTTTCCCAACATGCCCAAAAAGGGGGTGGGGCTTAATACAAAGTGTGTTGGCCTTAATAGAAAGGGGGCAGGGCCTAATATGCGCCATTTTGGTGCAAAATCTGTCTCTCATTAGTTGGTATAGAGTCAGATTTATTATCTAGGCGGAGCGCCTGGGATAAATCCAGTGCTAGTCTAGACCGCCGGTCTAAGCTTACATCATCGACAGTCTGGGCCGCAGAGTACAGGCGTCTGTACTGCGTGTGTGCTGAGCAATAAGGAGCATGACTTCAGTGCAACTAGGTGCAATGGTGACACCCTTGTTGCACTAAGCAGTGAATTTGCACTGAATTTCTCCGGAATGTGGGCACCAATCGGCATGGGAGGAAGAGCGTTTTACTCAGGAGACCAGCGTACGTCTAACAGTTGCTTTTATTAATAGGCAGGTATGTGGTCACAGATTCCCTTTAAAATGAGAAAATATCCCCCCTCCCCATCCCCTTTCGCTCCAATACATTTCCTGAAAGGTTAAACAAGCAAAATCACTAGAAAGCTAAAAATCTGTGTTTATTCCTAGTGTAATCTGTGCTAAAATGGTGTAACTTCAGAAATGGCGGGCCATGGAGCAGCTGCAGAAGAATAGCGCTGGTGTCCTTAGATAGAGGGACGGTTTTAGACAATATAAGGCCCTGGGCAAAATTAGAAGTGGGGCCCCAAATCAAATATTGTAACACACTCACATCAGGTTCTCTGTGCTCCAGTTCCCTGCTCGTCAACTTCTGGACTGGATGCAGTCAATGACATGATTATGGCCTCAGCGGCACATGGGACCCCCAGCGGAAATTATCATGCAGGAAAGTGGAGCAGTGCGACCCGAAGGAGCCAGAACTGAGCCATGGGGAGTACGCTTCCCTCCACGGTTTCAGCAGGGAGGGGTGCTGCCCAGAAGGGTGTGAGAGCTGGACAACCACTTTAAGGGAGAAGTTCAGAAGCACTAGTTACAGAGGCTTGACAAGGCAGGAGTTATAGGGGCGCCTCTGTTATTTAGAGCAGTGTTTCCCAACCAGTGTGCCTCCAGCTGTTGCAAAACTACAACTCCCAGCATGCCTGGACAGCCTTGGACTGTGTGGGCATGCTGGGAGTTGTAGTTTTGCAACAGCTGGAGGCACACTGGTTGGGAAACACTGATTTAGAGGACACTCGGAGACAGCAACACCGTGCTGGAAATCTGATTGTATGATGCCCAAGGGTAGTCTGGTCCAGCAGAGGAGAAGACTAACGAAGCTACTGTATCTGGCTTAGCCGGACACCACCTGACACCATTATAGTGAATGGGATCTGGCGGTATTCTTTCAGCAGAATCTCAGCATTAAGGCCTCATGCACATGCCCGTAGCCATTTTTGTGGTCCACAAATTTTGGATCCACAAAACACGTATACCGGATGTGTGCGTTCTGTTTGCAGAACAGAACATCCTACCATCTATAGAACAGTCCTATTCTTGTCCGTAATACAGACATGAATAGGACGGAAATATGTGCCTGAGCCCTAATGCTATAAACTTGCCCGATCCTATTATAATGAATGCGGATACGGCGGTGCCCAGTGGCAGACCTAACGACTTTCCCTATTTTTGACCCAAGTCCCTCTGTCCCTCTTTTATCCTGAAATGTCCCTCTTTTTGATCCTGACAGATATAGTTGCATTATTACATTTCTAATATTGATCCAGAAAATGTTTGGTTCCTATCTGTATGTTATTTCATTATTTGATGCAATTAGAATTTTAGACATTTCTCTATTCAGATAAGGCCTGTTCACACAGCCAGTATTTGATCAGCATTTGTAAGCCAAATGCAGGAGTGGCTCCAAAACACAGAAGAGATGCAAGTATTTCCATTATATTTTATCCATTATATTTGGACCCACTCCTGTTTTTGCCTTACCAATACTGATCAAATAGTGATGCAAAATACTGAACAAATACTGACAATGTGAAAGAGGCCAAATTTTTGTGCTCTAAGAAAAATATTATTTAAAGTGGATAAATATGCAGGAAAAATTGACTTTCACGCAATGAACCATAATAGCCCTCTTTGATAGTCAAAAAAGTATGCAGCGGTGTGTGACGGTTTCTGGCTAAGCAGGAAATGGTTACACTGGTAGTCTGCTCCTCTGCCGGTACAGACTACCGAATTTACCTGCCACAGATATGAAACTATAGTGCCCTGGAGCAGGAGTACAGACAGAAGTGTGGACATTTCCCCTCTGCAAAGTTATAAACTTCTAACTTTATTTCACTTTAAAGGTTAACTTGAATTAACTTATACTGTTTAATATTGTGTAACTGCATTATATATATATATATATATATATATGTATGTTTTCATATATATCTTGCTCATTTGCACTGTATTTACACAGCAATGTGGAAAGGGTTAATGAATACCGAGAGACTTTTGGGACTTTCTAGTTAATAATGAGAAGCTGGTAATTTTCCACAGCTACTATAGGGTTTAAAGAAGAGCATGTTTTGGAGGGAAAAAGCCAGACTTGTTTACCACCAACACCAGTTAGACTGACCTTTTGAATGTCTCGTTTAGCTCTGTTCTTATGTCTGAAAACATTTTTTTGTCTGGGAAAAACTGCTGTGTCATTGCCATTGACTATCAATGAAGCTCTAATGTAAGTCTATGCCAGACGAGAGTGGTAACATTGTATCTGTTTGTGCTTAGTTTGTCCACTCCACCCCTCCCTCTAGAACGTTCTAGTTCAGCTACAAACTGTATATGAGGAGAGCAGTCAGAGCCCCTAGTGTTCTGCAGTTAGGGAACAGTGCTTAGAAGAGGAAACTCTGCCAGACTATTGAGTGACCAGAAGAAGACACTAAGATGGAGATACTCTGCCACAGACTGTGTGCCTCAAGCCATTGTCCAGAGTACCAGCCTTCTGAGAGAGACATAAAGGGACAGCTAGCTCAGACCTTTCCTTCTGCCAGGGAGGAGACTGGAGAAGCCAGCCCAACGCCTCGCCTGTATTGTTTTGCACTTAAGTTCTTCTAGTACAGAAGCACCCTGGTTTACTGTAGACCCTGACTCTCTGGACTTATTTTCTATTGGGGTGCATCACGCCTTACCATCCCTTCTGGAGAGCAGCAATATGTGGTGACACTTCAACGATGTCCAAGGGAACCAGCGTAGCATTGGGGCCACCACAAAAGTGGCCACTGCAAAGGCTACTTTGCAGAGGTTTTCTAAATGGAATTTCACTGCTGATTTCACCCTTTTATAGTGCTGAGGGTGAAATCTGCGGCAGATCCACATCAGAAATTCCTCCGTAGAAAATTTGCCCTGTCTGGCCGCAAATTAAGTACATATTAACTTCACATTTTGGTCCTTGGTGCATGCATAGGCTTGTGCTTTTTTCTGTAGTGTGCAAGCACGGCCACCGCTGCTGGACTGCAGGGTGGTCGTAACCATGGAAACGAGCAGTATATAATGTGAAGGAAAAATGAATCGAGCCAGCAAAGGAAGCAATATGGATAATAACAATATATTAGAACGTGCCTTGTGTTCACTTTCTCTACATGATAAATGCCATTTTCTGAAGTGACACAATCCCTTTAAATACTGATGATTACTACTCCTCACATACTGCCCTCTTCTCACATACTGCCCTCTCCTCACATACTGCCCTCTTCTCACATAATGCCCTCTCCTCACATACTGCCCTCTTCTCACATACTGCCCTCTTCTCACATACTGCCCTCTCCTCACATAATGCCCTCTTCTCACATAATGCCCTCTCCTCACATACTGCTCTCTCCTCACATACTGCCATCTTCTCACATACTGCCCTCTCCTCACATACTGCCCTCTTCCCACATAATGCCCTCTTCTCACATAATGCCCTCTTCTCACATACTGCCCTCTTCTCACATAATGCCCTCTCCTCACATACAGTACTGCCCTCTTCTCACATACTGCCCTCTCATCACATACTGCCCTCTCCTCACATACTGCCCACTCCTCACATACTGCCCTCTTCTCACATACTGCCCTCTCCTCACATAATGCCCTCTTCTCACATACTGCCCTCTTCTCACATACTGCCCTCTCCTCACATACTGCCCTCTTCTCACATACTGCCCTCTCCTCACATACTGCCCTCTCCTCACATACTGCCCTCTCCTCACATACTGCCCTCTTCTCACATAATGCCCTCTTCCCACATACTGCCCTCTCCTCACATACTGCCCTCTCCTCACATACTGCCCTCTTCCCACATACTGCCCTCTTCTCACATACTGCCCTCTCCTCACATACTGCCCTCTTCCCACATACTGCCCTCTCCTCACATACTGCCCTCTCCTCACATGCTGCCCTCTCCTCACATGCTGCCCTCTCCTCACATAATGCCCTCTCCTCGCATACGGTACTGCCCTCTCCTCACATACTGCCCTCTTCTCACATACTGCCCTCTCATCACATACTGCCCTCTCCGCACATACTGCCCTCTTCTCACAGACTGTCATCTCCTCGCATACTGCCCTCATCTCACAGACTGTCCTCTCCTCGCACACTGCCCTCATCTCACAGACTGTCCTCTCCTCGCATACTGCCTTCTCCTCGCATACTGCCCTCATCTCACAGGCTGTCCTTTTCTCGCATACTGCCTTCTCCTCGCATACTGCCCTCATCTCACAGGCTGTCCTTTTCTCGCATACTGCCTTCTCCTCGCATACTGCCCTCTCCTCCCATACTGCCCTCTCCTCACATACTGCCCTCTCCTCCCATACTGCCCTCTCCTCACATACTGCCCTCTCCTCACATACTGCCATCTTCTCCCATACTGGCCTCTTCTCGTATACTCTCCTCGCATACTCACCTCTCCTCGTTACTCAACTGTCCTCACAAACTCACTTCTCCTTGCATACTCACATTTCTCCTTGGACACTAACCTTTCCTTGCTTACTCACCTTTCTTCAAATACTCACCTTCACACATACTCACCTTTCCTTGCATACTCACCTCTCCTCAAATACTTCCCTCTCCTCAAATACTTCCCTCTCCTCAAATACTTCCCTCTCCTCACATACTGCCCTCTCCTCACATACTGCCCTCTCATTGTCCTGCACTGCCCCCTGATGCTGAGTGACACAAGCATTGCCCAGGAGCAGAAAGAAAGCACGGGATCAAGAAGAGATGAGTATTTGTCTGCTTTGATGTCTGTAAAATGTTAGTTTGGTCAATGGTCTGTAAAGAAGAGTCTGGTCTGGGGTCTGCATTTTATAGGTTTCTGGTCTGCGGTCTGTATTCTTTAGAGGGTCTGGTCTGAGGATATTGTACATATCAATTTTGTCTGCTGAGACAGTGTATCTAAGCCTATAATGCAGGGCTGGCCAACCTGCGGCTCTCCAGCTGTTGTAAAACTACAACTCCCACCATTCTGTAGGCTGATAACTGTAGGCAGACTGGGCATGCTGGGTGTTGTAGTTTTGCAACAGCTGGAGAGCCGCAGGTTGGCCATCCCTGCTATAATGTGTGATACTGTCTGCTGGGCCATTGTATCTTAGCCTATTCATACATTCCAACTTTTTGGGAACTTATGAAAATTTCCCCCATAGGTCTAGGGGTGTGGCTGTAGGGGCGGTGAGAGTAAACATCCAATTTTAGGAGCTGGAACAGAAAACTGTGTCATGGCTACCAACATGAGAACCCCAAATCTCTATACATTTGTAGGTTCCAAACCTGTTCTGCAAGGAATGACCCAAAACCATGAGAATTGTTGCTTTTGGTGAAAATGTACATTACCCCCATCTCTCTCATACATACCGACAGTTCTGATATTGGTTTACAGACCCTTGAATTGTATTACAAAGCAGCAGGATTTCTTTAATTGTGTCTATGCCTGAATTGAATGAACAATGTTGGAAATCTAGATGTATATAAATGTGCAAATAGGCTTTTCAACCTCTGTCACCACAGCACTAAATAAAGAATAATAGTAACAGTATTAAATGAAGCCCAATGAAGTCCAACCTTCAGAGGTTGTCATGGAGAACGACAATGAATGAAGGATTAATATAAAAAATAGCAGCATTCGGGCCGTGCATCGTAGGACTAACCTTGGAAATGTGATTGTGACATATCCAATGTTATTATATGGAAGAACCAGAGCAAATTACATCTTGTAGATAATTCTAATTATATATCTAATCATTATAATCCTTCCAAATAGATAAGTGCTATCCATCAAATGTTTCTAAGGTTATGTTGTATTCTAGCAGTTATATTCTGGTACATTAGAGGCAGTATTATAGTAGTTATATTCTTGTACATAGGAGGTAGTATTATAGTAGTTATATTCTGGTACATTAGAGGCAGTATTATAGTAGTTATATTCTTGTACATAGGAGCAGTATTATAGTAGTTATAGTCTTGTACATAGGAGCAGTATTATAGTAGTTATATTCTTGTACATAGGAGCAGTATTATAGTAGTTATATTCTTGTATATAGGAGCAGTATTATAGTAGTTATATTCCTGTACATAGGAGCAGTATTATAGTAGTTATATTCTTGTACATAGGAGCAGTATTATAGTAGTTATATTCCTGTACATAGGAGCAGTATTATAGTAGTTATATCCTTGTACATAGCAGGCAGTATTATAGTAGTTATATTCTTGTACATAGGAGCAGTATTATAGTAGTTATATTCTTGTACATAGGAGGCAGTATTATAGTAGTTATATTCTTGTACATAGGAGGCAGTATTATAGTAGTTATATTCTTGTACATAGGAGCAGTATTATAGTAGTTATATTCTTGTACATAGGAGCAGTATTATAGTGGTTATATTCTTGTACATAGGAGCAGTATTATAGTAGTTATATTCTTGTACATAGGAGGCAGTATTATAGCAGTTATATTCTTGTACATAGGAGCAGTATTATAGTAGTTATATTCTTGTACATAGGAGCAGTATTATAGTAGTTATATTCTTGCAGTATTATAGTAGTTATATTCCTGTACATAGGAGCAGTATTATAGTAGTTATATTCTTGTACATAGGGGCAGTATTATAGTAGTTATATTCTTGTACATAGGAGGCAATTTTTATTAGTATAAAACAAGCAAAAATACAATAGTACATTCCGAAATGAGAATGAACAAACAATTATTGAACTGAAATCATACATATCATCAAAATAATAAGTTTATAATAACTTTAACTTAAGAGTCCATTGCAAATAAATGGGAGAAAAGATGAATAAATAAACATAATTCCAGGATACATGAACCAGAAATTACTCCAAATATACATTCTTCCATAATTTTTCATTCTCGCCCTTTCTCCTAACTTCTATAGATCTGACCCACCTTAGCTCCGACAGGATGAGGTTTACGGCTTTCTCATGATTGAAGGGCTCACTGTGGATGGACACTCTTGTTCTTGTCTGCCAGTGATAGTATTTAACAATGGTAATAATCAAATGCAGGGTCCCCCGGTCAATGTCAGCTACCTGTGATGTCACACCATATACAATGTCTGGGTAGGTCAGAGACTGCAGCCTTGGGATTTTTAGCTTGCTGGCTATCTCCTGCCATATCTGTCGCCCTCCCCAGCACTCGGTTATAAAATGTTCCATAGTCTCCTCCTGCTGACAGCCCAAGGGACACATGCGATCTAGAACACTCAGGAACTTTAAATTGCCTCTGACAAAAAGCTTCCCATGGAATGACAGCCAGGCAATGTCAAACAACTTTGCAGGAAGCCTTGGTCCGTTGAGGAACCTAAGACTTTTCTGCAAGGTGGCCGTTGTACAGTCTCTCAGTGCTGGCTGCAAGTTATAGAAGGCCCTACAGATCTTTATATAGAGATCCTTCCTGGTCTTAGTCTCCAGATACACCTTGTCTATTCCCCATTTCTTCACACACTTTAGACCATATTCCAGGTACTGGGGGAGGAAGCCACGAGTAATCCGACCCCTCTTGAGACTGCCGCCTCGCACCCAAGACTCTGCAAAAGGCAATATCCAGTCCCTGACACTGTTCGCCCACAGGGAGCTGCTGTTTGAGTCCAGGCAACCAAAATTAACTTTCAGAAACATGGAGTCAAAGAACACCCTTGGATTTAACATATCCAGCCCACCCTCTCTCCTCTGTAGGTAGGTGATCCCTCTTTTTATTGGGTTCAACCTGTTCCCCCACAAAAGTTGGAAGAACAGGCTAAAGAGCCTAGCCGAGAAAGGTTCTGGCAAAGGAAAGACAACAGAGACGTACAAGAAGACGGGGACCAGGTAAGTCTTCAACATAGTAACCCTTTCTCTATAGGTCAGCCTCCAGTTCTTCCATCGCTGAACCTTTGCATTTCCGGAATCCAACTTTTCTTCCCAATTTAGTTTGGCATTATCTTCCCTCCCAAATTTGACCCCAAGGATTTTAATATAGATGGAGGCCTTTGCAAATTGCGGCAGATCAAAGTCTGGATCAGTACTTAAAGAGGACCTTTCACCTAAAAAAAAAATGTAAACTAAGACCATAGCTTTACTTACATGCCCCCATGAAGTGTTGATCGTTTTTTCTTTTTTCAAACTGTGCCCCCGTTTGTCCGCTATGCCCCCCCGGAATAATTCCCGCCGTCTATGCTAATGAGCCAGCCTCAAATGGGCTGGCTTTAAAAGTTCTCCTCGGCGTGCCTTCTCTCTTCTCCCTGGCACGGAGCGCATCCAATCAGCGCGCTCCGCTCTTAGCCAGGGAGAAGACGCTCCAGTTCTCGCGAGACTTCAGAGAACTGGAGCGATTTCGTCTATCCGGCTAAGAGCGGAGCGCGCTGATTGGATGCGCTCCGTGCCAGGGAGAAGAGAGAAGGCACGCCGAGGAGAACTTTTAAAGCCAGCCCATTTGAGGCTGGCTCATTAGCATAGACGGCGGGAATTATTCCGGGGGGGCATAGCGGACAAACGGGGGCACAGTTTGAAAAAAGAAAAAACGATCAACACTTCATGGGGGCATGTAAGTAAAGCTATGGTCTTAGTTTACATTTTTTTTTTAGGTGAAAGGTCCTCTTTAAAGTCCAGAGAGCTTGACTCTTCTCAAGGTTGACTAGAGACCCCGAGGCCTCCGAGTAGCTTCTGATGGCTGCAGACAACATCTGCACCTCACGAGGCTCAGATATCACCACAGTCACATCATCCGCATAGGCAACTACTTTCAAAGGCAAGCAGTGAGGGACCGGCACCCCCTGAAAATCGCACTCCTGCAGTGACCTCAGGAACGGGTCCAAGGCAAACACATACAGCAGTGGACTCAAAGGGCAACCCTGTCTCACCCCTGCCTCTACTTCAAAAGTGTCCCCCTGCCAACCATTGATTAGAGGAAAGCTCTTCGCCTCACAATATAAAGTTTTCAGCCAATCTACAAATTGTCCTGGAATACCGTACTTTGACAAAGTGGCCCATAGATACTCGTGATCCACTCTGTCAAAAGCTTTAGCCTGGTCCAGACCTACAACATATCTCCCACACCTCAGAGCTTTACATCTCTCAAACATCTCCCTTATCGAGATGACTGCTCCAGAGATGTTCCGCCCTTTTACTGTGCCAAACTGACAGCCTGCCAACAGTGCCCGGCACAAACAGACTAACCTAGAGAACATGATTTTTGCCAGAATCTTCCTGTCAACATTCAAGAGGGCAATCGGCCTCCAGTTCTTGATGTCGCTAGGCTCCTTACCTTTAGACAGCAGAATTAGCGAGGACACCCTCATGGACGGAGGCATCAGGTGATTTTCTAGACAATTTTTGTACACGTCCACGAGGATTGGGGCCAAGTGGTCTCCGAACTTCTTATAGAATTCTGCTGTTATACCATCTGGACCTGGTGCCTTCTTCAGATGTAATTGATCAATGGCCACTTTAACTTCCTCCACCGTTAATTCCGCTGTCAAAGGAGAAAAGTCCACATCATTAGTATCAGGACCTGGAGTTGCCTCCAAGAATTGAGTCATCTTCTCTTTATCCACCCCCAGGATACCCTCCCGAGATTCCTGCAAAACACCCTGGGAGTCAGTGAGACCTGCCACCGATCTATTAGCCACACGTTCCCTGCAATTCTCAAAGGGATCAGGAGCCCCTAAGGTCCCATAATCCCGTTCCAGAACCAGGGAGGTGTACCTGCTGTACTGATACTGCCTTATCTCAGATTTCAGTTGGTCGATCTTTTGTTTTTCATCCCCACCCGCCGAATACAGTGACTCCAATTCTTTCCGCAGCCTGAGATACTGGCTATACTTACTCTTCCCTCTTTTAACTGACAGTCCCTGTAAGAGGGATCTGATCTCCACCTTGACATCCTCCCACCAGTCGGCCACGTTGTTATAAAAGTCCACTCTCTGAAGCTGAACCTGGAAAAGAGAGTGGACACAATCCTGGACATAGACATCATCCAGGAGGCTAGAATTAAGCCTCCATAGCCCTCTACCAATATCAGAGCGTCCAGTGGCTCCCAAGCAAAAAAACAAAGCCAGGTGGTCAGAGTAGGGGACGACCTTCTCACTTATCCCGCTAACAGTCTCTGTGGGGTTCACAAACGCCATGTCGATTCTACTGCTTCTGTCAGCACAAGAATATGTGAAGTTTGGCTTTCTGCCACCCCATGTGAAGACATCACTTAGGCCAGCCTGCGATATTATGTTACTTAAGACTCTGGAGTCTCTGACCACTGCCCTGCCCGAGGACCGGTCACCCGATGACAAAGTGACATTAAAGTCCCCCGCCATTACTACAGGTATAGAGGTAAAAAGATACTGCTTCACATCATTAAACAGCTGGATTCTCTCAGCCACTGTCTGTGGGCCGTAGATGTTAATAAAGCGGAGCCGTCTACCATGGATGGTCACTTCCAGCACCAGGCACCTTCCCATAGCTACCTCCGTTAACCTGTGCACAGTCACGTCATTGGTGTTAAACAATATGGCCACCCCGGCATAAGGCTCCACAGCCAGCGACCAGCAAGAAGGACCAGACCGCCATTCACTCTCAGCCTCACGTAGATGCCCCAAGGTGTTCAAACGTGTCTCCTGCAGAAAGATGACATCTGCATCCAGGTATCTGAGGTGATCGTATACCGCGTATCTGGTCCTTTTTACTTTGATGCTGTTCACATTGCTCGAAGCAACTTTTAGAAAAAAAACAGCCATCACAAGACAACATAGAAAGAGCAGATAAGTGACTCCCATCATCATAGGTCAGGATCAGAGGCTTCCTGCCTACCACCGGTCTCCATATCTGACTCTACAAGGGCTTCTACAGGAGGGGGCTTCTTCTTTGTTGGGTGGTCCCCTGTGTCTGCCTCACACTCATTATCTATTCTCTGTTGCTCTTCCTCATAATCCCCATCAGACTCTGATAACGCCTCATATCTGTTTGATAGGACCATGACGCCTGCACCGGTACTGACTTTTTTCCTGGTATTTTGGCCCAGGTTATGTTCCTCCTCAGACTTACGGGAAGACTTATCTTTTTTCCTCCTTTTGTTCCTCTTGGCCTCTTCATATACAGACTGTGATACAGAGGCGGCTGCCTGAGACTGGTCCTGAGTGACCACCTCCATGGTGCCCTGTGTGTTCTCTGAAGGCTGAGGTTCGGGTGTTGTCTCACCTGACCCCTGTTGTACCTCGTGCCTCGTCAGTATGGTCCCTGACATCAAAGCCTCCTCCTTTATAGCGTCTGCGGCCTCCGCTAACTCCTCATCTGGAAGCTCCCTGCATACGTTATGCCAGGCATCTGGGCAATCCTTATGTGAGTGGCCAATCTGCCCGAAGAGATTGCACCTAACGTTCTTACATGTGGCACTCAGATGGCCGAGCTCACCGCACAGGTTGCACTTGACCACTGTGCACACATTTGCCACATGACCGACTTTGCCACACTTGAAGCACTTTCTAGGTTGCCCAGGATAAAAACAGACGCCCTTCTCTCTACCGATAAAGAAGGAGTTAGGGAGATGTAAGGTGATGTTATTGTGCTGGCGCAGCTTCACCAGCACCTTCCACCCTCCAGTCCAGACACCATCATCGTCCCTGTTCTTAGTGAGATCAGACACGAGGTCACAGTGCCTCCGGAGCCACACCACAATGTCCTGGGGAGGAACAGATTCATTCCAGAAAATAACATTCACAATAACAGTGTCTGGCTTGGAAATGGGAATGAAAATGAACTTATTCCAGCCCTCGGTGTCTCTAACCCTGGCAAAGTTTGCCCAGAACCTATCCAGACTAGACATAAGCTTAAAGCTGACATCATAGCCCTGCCTGTCTGGTAGATTTATCACCGCCAGGATGTCCTCTGGAGCAAACCCCATCTGGTGGCACAGGAGTTCTCTCACCACAAACCTCCTATCGGGGAAGTCTTCTTTGGTGCCTCGGTGCTTAAACCTTACCACGTTCCTCCTCTTAAACGCCTGGCCTGTATAGCCTGCACTGGAGGTGAAGGATGGAGCGCCGCGGCTCCAGGCATTTCTGGGAGGATCCTGACGGGGCTCACTACCTTGAGTATTGGGCCGCGCGTCTGCACTAGAAGGGACAGTCTCATCCGACGTCGGTTGTGTTAAGGGGGGGAAATTACAGACATCATTCCGTACACCCTCCTGACCACCATCCACCTCTATATCCCACACAGACTGTACAGTATCCCCAGCCCCCAACCCCTCAGGTACAATATCAATGTCCCCGGTCTGTGCCCCAGTAACAGAGCTCTCCTGCGTCACCGCGTCACCCTGACCCATGGATACATGTCCACTGTCCTGCTGTTGGGCTGGCTCTGCTGGGACTTGTGGTGCCACATATCCAGGATGTTGCTCAGGGACAGCTGAAGGTTCTTGCTGCTGCTCTTGCCCACCTCCCTTCTGGAAAGAGAAACTTGCAGGCTTCAGTATTGGTTGTGTCACTCGCCGGGGCTCATCTGGGGACACGGACCCTGATTGTGCTCTAGAGGAGCGGGATCCAGAGTCACTGTTCTGTCTCTGCTGTGAGAAGCGTTCCTGGTTCCCGTAGGACTCGGCCAGGGGCCCCATCATCTCCAGGACACAGTCCATCTCCTTCACCAACTGTGCCAGCTCTATGCTCAGTGAGTGCAGCTTGGTATCGTACAATGTCTTACTATCGGGGTGTGCAGTTTTCAGGTTATATACACAGTCTATCTGCATCTGTAGCAGTTGTTTGTGATGCTTTAACTCCCCCATTCTCCTTACCAGAGCCGGGATCTCCTCCGCCATCTGCAGCTCAGGTGCTCTCGTGGTCTCCTTCACCTGCTGTCCTGGTCGGGGCAGGGGTCCAGGCTGTTTGGATTCACCGGTCTCCTGCAGCTTTGCCTTCCCAGCTTTACTGCTAGTACCTGCGGTTGCATCTGCTGAGGCCTGTTCACACTTTGCAGTGTTTGTAGACATGGCATTCCTGGTTACCTGTAGAGGCATTGCTGCAGATCTGGTGCGGCCCTGACAGGCCATGCTGGAAGCCACAACTTGCTGTTTCAGGTTTTCTTGCAATGTTTGTTTCTCCAGTGATGTCCGTCTCTGTCTGTGTGCAGGAGAGGGGAGCTGCTCACCTGCTGCACGGCCTGTGCTCATCACCCCTGCACCTTGCTGGCCGGACTTGGGATCCGCTTGCATCTTCACTGCACTCACCTTCCTCTCTTCTTCTTTCTTCAGAACAACAATATTTCCTTCATTCTGCTGCTGACTGGAAACTTTGGGATTAGTATCCACTTTAGAAATGGTTTGGGAGTTTTCTCCCAGTGTAGGCATGGAAGCCTGGGCCTTGCTGAGGGAAGTTCCCCGCCCGGGCTGGCCACACCCTGGGCTCTGGACAGACATCCACAGGCTCAGGAGAGCTACTCACACACGTCCTCACAGCTAGGAGGCAGTATTATAGTAGTTATATTCTTGTACATAGGAGCAGTATTATAGTAGTTATATTCTTGTACATAGGAGGCAGTATTATAGTAGATATATTCTTGTGCATAGGAGCAGTATTATAGTAGTTATATTCTTGTACATAGGAGGCAGTATTATAGTAGTTATATTCTTGTACATAGGAGCAGTATTATAGTAGTTATATTCTTGTACATAGGAGGCAGTATTATAGTAGTTATATTCTTGTACATAGGAGGCAGTATTATAGTAGTTATAGTCTTGTACATAGGAGGCAGTATTATAGTAGTTATATTCTTGTACATAGGAGCAGTATTATAGCAGTTATATTCTTGTACATAGGAGGCAGTATTATAGTAGTTATATTCTTGTACATAGGAGGCAGTATTATAGTAGTTATATTCTTGTACATAGGAACAGCATTATAGTAGTTATATTCTATACATAGGAGGCAGTATTATAGTAGTTATATTCTTGTACATAGGAGCAGTATTATAGTAGTTATATTCTTGTACATAGGAGCAGTATTATAGTAGTTATATTCTTGTATATGGGAGCAGTATTATAGTAGTTATATTCTTGTACATAGGAGCAGTATTATAGCAGTTATATTCTTGTACATAGGAGGCAGTATTATAGTAGTTATATTCTTTTACATAGGAGCAGTATTATAGTAGTTATATTCTTGTACATAGGAGCAGTATTATAGCAGTTATATTCTTGTACATAGGAGGCAGTATTATAGTAGTTATATTCTTGTACATAGAAGGCAGTATTATAGTAGTTATATTCTTGTACATAGAAGGCAGTATTATAGTAGTTATATTCTTGTACATAGGAGCAGTATTATAGCAGTTATATTCTTGTACATAGGAGGCAGTATTATAGTAGTTATATTCTTGTACATAAGAGCAGTATTATAGTAGTTATATTCTTGTACATAGGAGCAGTATTATAGTAGTTATATTCTTGTACATAGGAGGCAGTATTATAGTAGTTATATTCTTGTACATAGGAGCAGTATTATAGTAGTTATATTCTTGTACATAGGAGGCAGTATTAAAGTCGTTATATTCTTGTACACAGGAGCAGTATTATAGTAGTTCTATTCTTGTACATAGGAGGCAGTATTATAGTAGTTATATTCTTGTACATAGGAGCAGTATTATAGTAGTTCTATTCTTGTACATAGCAGCAGTATTATAGTAGTTATATTCTTGTACATAGGAGGCAGTATTATAGTAGTTATATTCTTGTACATAGGACGCAGTATTAAAGTCGTTATATTCTTGTACACAGGAGCAGTATTATAGTAGTTCTATTCTTGTACATAGGAGGCAGTATTATAGTAGTTATATTCTTGCACATAGGAGCAGTATTATAGTAGTTCTATTCTTGTACATAGCAGCAGTATTATAGTAGTTATATTCTTGTACATAGGAGACAGTATTATAGTAGTTATATTCTTGTACATAGGAGCAGTATTATAGTAGTTATATTCTTATACATAGGAGGCAGTATTATAGCAGTTATATTCTTGTACATAGGAGGCAGAATTATAGTAGTTATATTCTTGTACATAGGAGCAGTATTATAGTAGTTATATTCTTGTACATAGGAGCAGTATTATAGTAGTTATATTCTTGTACATAGGAGCAATATTATAGTAGTTATATTCTTGTACATAGGAGCAGTATTATAGTAGATATATTCTTGTACATAGGAGGCAGTATTATAGTAGTTATATTCTTGTATATAGGAGTAGTATTATAGTAGTTATATTCTTGTACATAGAAGCAGTATTATAGTAGTTATATTCTTGTATATAGGAGCAGTATTATAGTAGTTATATTCTTGTACATAGGAGGCAGTATTATAGTAGTTGTATTCTTGTACATATGAGCAGTATTATAGTAGTTATATTCTTGTACATAGGAGCAGTATTATCTATATTTATAAAGAAGGCTATATATATATTTGTGTGTATGTTCTGCGATCACTCAAAAACGCAACCATCGATTTCAACGAAACTTGGTATAAAACATCCCTTGCTACCTGGAAAAAAAATCTTGTGGGGGTCACATCTCTCTAGTACATACCGTTCCTGAGATATTCCTAAAAAATGACCTACATTACCCAATAGAAGCCTGCAAGTCTTTCTCTTCATATCCCAACTGCCATACACATGGTCACACATGTCCCTTATCAGCCAATAGAAGCTCGCAGGTGCTTAGTCTCCACATACACATAATAGAGACCTCCACCGTGCCCGCCCCTTGAACAGTGACCTCCACAGCATCCCGCCCCATTATCAGTGACCTCCACAGCATCCAGCCTCCTTAACAGTGACATCCACAGAAGCCCACCCCTTTAACAGTGACCTCCACAGCATCCCGCCCCCTTAACAGTGACATCCACAGAAGCCCACCCCTTTAACAGTGACCTCCACAGCGGCAGCCCCTTTATTAGTGACCTCCACAGTACCCCATATCCTTAACAGTGATTTCCACAACACCCCATCCCCTTAACAGTGGCCTCTACAGCAATCTGCCTCTTATCACTGAACTCCATAGCGGACCGTCACCTTTAGGCCCCATGCACACGGCCGTTGTTCACAGCCGTGTGCGGGCCGTGGAACCGCGGCCTGGATCCCTCCTGAGAGCAGGAGCGCACGGCGTCACTGGTTGCTATGACGCCGTGCGCCCCCTGCTGCCGGCACAGTACAGTAATACACTGGTATAGATCGTACCAGTGTATTACTGTACTGTGCCGGCAGCAGGGAGCGCACGGCGTCATAGCAACCAGTGACGCCGTGCGCTCCTGCTCTCAGGAGGGATCCAGGCCGCGGTTCCACGGCCCGCACACGGCCGTGAACAACGGCCGTGTGCATGGGGCCTAACTGTGACCTTTACAGCAGCCTGCCCCTAGGATGGCCAGAGGTCCTGTTTTAGGCAGGACAGTCCAGCTTTCAGACTCCTTGTCTTTCGTTCGGCGCAGGACCTGGACGGACACAGGCATGTTCTTTTGAACAGCTCACTCTCAGACAGCAGCACTGTGCTGTGTGAGTGTAAGCTGGAGGGAGAAATTCACCCTGGGATGTTATGTTAAACTGGTGTAAAACTGTGTGTGACGACTAAGGGTCTGCGAGCTTCTATTGGCTGAAACGGGTCATGTGACCAGGCTTGTATTGGCTAATGCACTTTTTGGAAATATTTTACACAGGGATGTCCTTTTGAATAGCTCACTCTCAGACAGCAGCACTGTGCTGTCTGAGCATGAGCTGCAGGGAGAAAGTCACCCTCCCTCCCACCCCTGCAGCTGACAGAAGTAGATTTTTACCTTCATTTTTTCAATCCCTATTGGCTGCAGTGTGGGAGGTGGCGTGGTCTAACCGGATCAGGGGTGTGGCTTAGCGGGACCTGGGGGTGGAGTTTTTAAGTCCGTCTTTTGAGGGTGGCCTGTATAGCCACCCTACCTGCCTTCTGAACTGTGATCTCCGCAGCACTCCGCTCCCTTAACAGTGTCATACATAGCGCCTTGCCCCTTTAAAGCTGACCTACAGCAGTGAAGAAAAATGGCTGGGTTGTTATGGTAACCTGGAGTAAAATTGTGTGTTTGTGGAGACTAAGGGTCTGCAAGCTTCTATTGGCTGATAAGGGACATGTGACCGTGTGTATGGCAGTTGGGATATGAAGAAAAAAACTTGCAGGCTCTTTTTTGGGAATATCTCAGGAATTGTATGTCCTAGAGAGCTGTGACCCTCAAAAGATTTCTTTCCAGGTAGCAAGGCATGTGTATACCAAGTTTGGTTGAAATCGATGGTTGCGTTTTTGAGTGATCACGGAACATACACACATATATACGTCCTTCTTTATATATATAGATATTCATGTTCAGTTTTATAGTAATATTGTTTATATTAAGAGGAAGGTTTAGCAATGTCGTTAACAACAGGCTTTGAAAAACTCTATTAAAATATTAAAAACTTCCCATAAAGACAGTTTCAGGTCCTTAACCATAAGAATACCCTGCGGACTGAGTGAAGTGAGTAGTCCACCAGCGGTATAAGGTTCACTAATATTGAGCCTCGAAGCAGAAGTTTCCTCCCCTTCTTTTCTCCCTGGCTCAGTGCATCCCATGGTGTGTAGTGTGAGAGAATTGTTTTTTTTCTTAATGAAAAATCATGATTTCTTATTACTCAGCGAATTACTTACTTGAAAAAAATCTATTTTTGTTGCAGCGTCTTTAAAAGGGTTTTCCCATCTCGGACAATGAGGGCATATCACTAGGATATGGCCCCATTGTCTGATAGGTACGGGTCCCACCGCTGGGACCCGCACCTACAATGAGAAAGGAGCCGGGAAATGAACAGAGGACGCACTGCGCATGCGCAGCCGCCCTCCATTTATTTCTATGGGGCCGCCGAAAATAGCCGAGCCTAATGCCGTCTGCCCCATATAAATGAATGGGAGCATGGGCCATGCATGCGCGCTGCACTCCCATTCACTTCTATGGGAGCAGTGCTTGGTGGTGGACGGACCCCGGGAAATCCTCCAGCCACAGCGCTCCCCGCTTCCTTCTCGTTGTAGGTGCGTGGGACCCGCACCAATCAGACAATGGGGGAATATCCTAGCGATAGGATAGGAATACCCCTTTAAGAATGACACTTTAAGGGGTTGTCTCACATGCGCAAATAGGATTTATTATGTAAATGACGTTAATACAAGACACTTACTAATGTATTGTGATTGTCCATATTGCTTCCTTTACTGCCTGGATTCATTTTTCCATCACATTATACACTGCTCGTTTCCATGGTTACAACCACCCTGCAGTCCATCAGTGGTGGTCGTGCTTGCATACTATAAGAAAAAACACTATTCTACTGTATGTTGCCCTGACGGTCCTGGCCACCAGGGAGGCCGATGCTTTTTCCTATAGTGTGGAAGCACGGCCACCGCTGATGGATTACAGGGTGGTCGTAACCATGAAAATGAGCAGTGTATAATGTGATGGAAGTATGAATCCAGCCAGCAAAGGAAGCAATATGACAATCACAGTACATTAGTAAGTATATCGTATTAACTTCCTGTACATAATAAATGCCATTTGCTGAAGTAAGAAAACCCTTTTAAGTTATTTTTTTATTCTTTCTATGTTTCTAACTAGGCAAATATAACAGCTTTCCAATTCACTCACTTTATCTGCAGTGGCTGGTTTCTCCGATTTCACTGAGGGTCACATGACCTGTGATGTCAGCTTCTCTCCCTGCTCTGATAATGTTCCTGCACAAGCCTGAGAGATCTGTACAGGACACTGTGCTGGCCACGCCCCCCTGCACTGCGGCTGCTGCTTGTTGCTCTCTCTCAGGATTCACCCCTTCAGCTGCACAGACTCAGGGCTGAAGTGTTTACTGTGTAGCTGCAGGCAGTGAGGAGACAAATGCTGGGCACAGGAGCTGAAAGACAAGTTCTGCAGAGCATTGCAGGTAGGGGGAAGATCCTGTGTGTATTAGCAGTGTCACTGTACAGCTAGGACTTGTAGTTCTACACATACAACATGCTGCAGAGTCTCCCAGCAGGCAGACATGTCACTCAGGGCAGCTCTTGTATTCACGCCCTTATCAGTGTCATTATACAGCTGGGACTTGTAGTTCTACACATACAACATGCTGCAGAGTCTCCCAGCAGGCAGACATGTCACTCAGGGCAGCTCTTGTATTCACTCCCTTAGCAGTGTCATTATACAGCTGGGACTTGTAGTCCTACACATACAACATGCTGCAGAGTCTCCCAGCAGGCAGACATGTCACTCAGGGCAGCACTTGTATTCACTCCCTTAGCAGTGTCATTGTACAGCTGGGACTTGTAGTCCTACACATACAACATGCTGCAGAGTCTCCCAGCAGGCAGACATGTCACTCAGGGCAGCACTTGTATTCACGCCCTTATCAGTGTCATTATACAGCTGGGACTTGTAGTTCTACACATACAACATGCTGCAGAGTCTCCCAGCAGGCAGACATGTCACTCAGGGCAGCTCTTGTATTCACTCCCTTAGCAGTGTCATTGTACAGCTGGGACTTGTAGTCCTACACATACAACATGCTGCTGAGTCTCCCAGCAGGCAGACATGTCACTCAGGGCAGCTCTTGTATCCACTCCCTTAGCAGTGTCATTATACAGCTGGGACTTGTAGTTCTACATATACAACATGCTGCTGAGTCTCCCAGCAGGCAGACATGTCACTCAGGGCAGCTCTTGTATCCACTCCCTTAGCAGTGTCATTATACTGCTGGGTCTTGTAGTCCTACACATACAACATGCTGCTGAGTCTCCCAGCAGGCAGACATGTCACTCAGGGCAGCTCTTGTATCCACTCCCTTAGCAGTGTCATTATACAGCTGGGACTTGTAGTCCTACATATACAACATGCTGCAGAGTCTCCCAGCAGGCAGACATGTCACTCAGGGCAGCTCTTGTATCCACTCCTTTAGCAGTGTCATTATACAGCTGGGACTTGTAGTCCTACACATACACCATGCTGCAGAGTCTCCCAGCAGGCAGACATGTCACTCAGGGCAGCACTTGTATTCACGCCCTTATCAGTGTCATTATACAGCTGGGACTTGTAGTTCTACACATACAACATGCTGCAGAGTCTCCCAGCAGGCAGACATGTCACTCAGGGCAGCTCTTGTATCCACTCCCTTAGCAGTGTCATTATACTGCTGGGTCTTGTAGTCCTACACATACAACATGCTGCTGAGTCTCCCAGCAGGCAGACATGTCACTCAGGGCAGCTCTTGTATCCACTCCCTTAGCAGTGTCATTATACAGCTGGGACTTGTAGTCCTACATATACAACATGCTGCAGAGTCTCCCAGCAGGCAGACATGTCACTCAGGGCAGCTCTTGTATCCACTCCTTTAGCAGTGTCATTATACAGCTGGGACTTGTAGTCCTACACATACACCATGCTGCTGAGTCTCCCAGCAGGCAGACATGTCACTCAGGGCAGCACTGGTATCCACTCCCTTTGCAGTACAGGGGGAGGGGCAGAGATTGTTTTTATTGCAAAGGGCCAGAAGAGAACCAGGGAAATGAGGAAATATATATTATTTTGCCTGAAACTTGCTTAGCTTAGTTATATATCGCTGACCATCAGATTTACAATGCTATGTTTTTTTTTTTATCCATAACTCGCACAACCCCTTTAAGGTTCGCTAAAATCTTCAAGTTGCAAAAAAAGTTATTTTTGAGTGAGGTCTAATACGAGAATGCTGTTTATATACAGTACATGAGGTACATTGTATACTTTTCATCAGAATGTATAAGCTCACTTACCACATTAAGGTGAAGTCTTTATAGTACGTTCCTACTAGAGATGAGTGAATAGAATCCCACGAAGTGGAATTCGATCTGAATTTCGGGATAAATTCGATTCGCCTAGAAGCTGAATTTCCTCGTGCTTTGTGTCAGCGAATCAATTTAACCTGAAATAGTATAAAAATCTAAATAAATTCAAACTTACCTCCTCCATTTGCTTGCGACAGGCCGCAAGTCTCCATCTTGCTTGAAGATTTCCCGTGTAGCGCGAGATTACATCATCACGCCGGCCGGCGTGATGATGTCATGCGTCACCACGCCAACCGACACAATCACCTAATCTCGTGCTGCGCAGGATTTCGGCTGAGATCTTCAAGCAAGGCGGTAAGTTAGAATTTTTTTGTTACGTTTTATTGTTAATTTTACACTCAGATGCCGCGATCATGTATGAACGCGGCATCTTAGGGGCACAATGACGGGGGCGGCGCTATCGCAGCTCCCTGTCGTTGAATCCGCTACTTACAAAAAAATGTGGTTCATGACAAAGTAATTCGTCATGGAGGGAATTTTTTTGTGAAATTCGCCGAATCAGCAGAATCGAACTTTTAAGAAATTCGTTCATCTCTAGTCCCTACTGTAAGTTGGCACAGTGCCACATGACGACCAGTGCTGCCAAGAGTTGAATTTTTTAGATCTGTTCACACAGGGCAGTGCTGCACAGTGGCTGTTGTTGCTGTGACGCTCTGCCTGTGGTTGATGGAGCCCAGTGCCATGGGAGGCTTAGCCTGACAGCAGGGGTGTTGTTGGGTTGGGCTTCTGGGTTGCACTGCCAGCGAATGTGATTTGTGGCTGTGATGGTCACCATGTGGCACTGCACCCTAGTAGAGTAGAGACCAACTCGAAAGAGGTCATCTTTACCTGACGATTAGGGTTATTATTTCGATCAAAATGTATACAAAGTACCTCATGTACCTCATAACAGGAAGCATCGACATATTATTAGGCTTAGTGGCTAGTATGAAAATTGAGAGATTTTAGGAATCTTTTTTTACTTATAGATGGAAAAATAGAATAAAAAACCAAAGATTGTGATAAAATATGTATTTAAATGCTATGTACAACTTTGAAGGCAATTTTTTTTATGATTGCAGGTTACTCGTTTTTGGCAAAAAATCACTTTTTCAATTGGCCTTCATCAAAAAAAAAATTGAGCCGTTCTGTCACAAAGGGTTTACTGTTTTTCTATCTGTGTGACTAGTACTTTGTGCCGGTCATCTAATAAACCTTATCTCTAAACTACCAAGAGGTCATAAACACTTATTTAAGGCACATTCTAATCAGTAAGATAAGGATTGAGCTTTATTGATTGTTTATAATGTCAAAGAGCAGAGATAAGGAGCTGTCAGCTCCTGGTCTGACGGGAAAGACAGAAAATCTAAAGGGTGCTTGTAGAGCATCTCAGCTCTGTACAGAAAAAAGGGCTCCATATTTTTAATAAAGACCAATTTAAAAGCATATTTTTAGCGTAAAATGAGTACAATGCAATAATAATAATAAAAAATGCCCCCAAGGTTGTACATAGCCTTTAAGAAACACCTTTACTGCAAACTTCTAGCAATTCATTTATAAATTCTAGCAGGAATAATAAAGGAATGGTACGTCATAGAGTCATAAGAATGGGGAATACACGTAACTACTGAAACAGACATGTCAGGAGAGATGATATATCCCCTTTAAAAACCTTATTGAGACAGTATGTTATATTCTGCCATAGGGGTATTAAAGAGGAGTCTGATCGCTGGGACCTCCATATTGGCCCTGTATGTGGCAACATTATTTGCCAATAAAGTTGGATGACAGCGTTAATCATACTGGTGGGGGTGGAAGCTTTAACTGTACTAGTGTAAGCCGTGTACCGTGGTGGGCTCCCCAGGATGCAGCAAAGTCACGAACGAGGAAAGCAACTCTGACACCAGCTTTTGCAAAAATAGAATTTTACTAACCTGTGATAATAAACAAAACCACAAATGCTGAGAACAGAAATACATTTACATACACCCAGCCCAAAGGCTGAGACCCCTGTGTTGCACTGCACCCCCTGATTGATGCCAGCAGAAATTTTGCAGTAATTTACCTACTGGCGGGCACAACTAAAACTGCCCCGCCGTACCTATTATTACCCTGAAACAAACACGAACAATTGGTTGGGGGATTAGTACAGGCTGGCCTGTGGTGCAACACAGCAGTTCACAATCTTACCGTGCTCTATATTATTCCCTCTCCCATAACTAGTCCGGTAGCACGTGCCTGATTATTTCTCCTGAGTAGAGATGAGCGAACTTCTGTTTTAAGTTCGGCGTCTAAAGTTCGGGTTCGGGTTAGCGGAGAATCCCGATATAGATTCCGAATTCCGTTGTGGTCCGTGGTAGCGGAATCAATAATCGGCCATTATTGATTCCGCTACCAGGGACCACAACGGTATTCGGAATCCATATCGGGATTCTCCGCTAAACGGAAGCCGGACTTTAGACGCCGAACTTAAAACACAAGTTCGCTCATCTCTACTCCTGAGAAAAACGCTGAACTGGATAGAGTTCGTGGGGGTGTTTATCAGCTCCCAAATGTGCAATGTGCCTTTTTTTATAGACTCCTTGTAGTACAGTAGCAACAGTTTAGGCCTGACACAAAGCCGAGACCCTAACTATCTAACTACAGGCCTGGTCTAAGTCTCTAGGCACCAACACTGCAGTGTGATGAGTGCACGATCTTACCGACCCGGGTCTGCTCTTTATCCACTGATGTCTCTGAACCGAACAACCAGTCTCCCCAGCAAACACGAGGTCCCACAGGGTATGCGGCTTGTTCCTTAGATCTTGTCAGCCTTCCTGGAAACAATCCTCCTTTCCCTGGACAGGATCTGGGACTGGGACAACAATCAGCTTCACTCAGCTGCAGCTGTGGTCACAGAGGAGGTCCTCTCACTCCTGGATCCATTAGCTTTTCTGCTCACACACAGCTCCTCAGCTATAAGCTCCTAAGATGGCTGCAGATCCTTCTCCATGCTCTGAAAAACCACACCTCTCATGAATATGGAAATATATATGCAGTCAGTCAGCTGTGCCTAGGAAACAGCGGCATCTTGTGGCCAAACAGCAGAACGTCAGTCCAGAACATTTAATTTAATTCACACACAAACAGTGTTCAGACAGTGAGAGCTGTTTCCCCATCTCACACTAGTGTGGCATTAAATGTAATGAAAATGGGTGGTCCTTTCTCAGGGGTTGTGTTCTTTCTGATGCAGCACAGTGAGTATGTCCTTTCTCATGGGGCACATCCTTTCTGCTGGAGCTCTCTCTCTGTAAAGCCCCATTCGTGCGACCATATTTTTGGTCCACATCCGATCTGCATTTTTTGCAATTAGGATGCTGACCCATTCATTTAAATAGGTCTTCAAAAAATAGACAGAACACAGAGGGCTGTCTGCATCCGTATGTCCGTCCTGCAGTCTCAGAAAAAAAGATAAAACATGTCCTATTCTTGTCCGTTTTGCAGACAAGGATAGGCATTGTTACAATGGATCCACAAAAAAAACTGATGCAACATGGACCTCATCCGTATTTTTTGTGGATCGCAAAATACATACAATCGTGTGAATGCACGCTAACTGTCAGCTTCTCACAATAGATACAGCTGGTGCTAGTTAAAAAATTGAGCTGGGCATGTGCGACCACCTCAGTAGATGGACATGCACATTACTATACAGATTAAACACCAGGGGGCAGCGTCTTAATGAAGTAAAGAATATCTCACAACTCGGGCATTTTTGAAACAGAAAGTAAATAATAAAAGTAACTTATGTTTCATGCTGAATTATATTAAAATATCATTTAGTGGTGGCACAACCCCTTTAATGGAAAATGTTTGCGTGGGTGGCACCAGAGTATTCGATAAAAAGGTAAGATTTTCCAGTATACTTTGAAAGGGTTTTCTGAGATTTTTTCTCATGATCGGTCATCAGTATCTGATCGGTGGGGGGCCGACACTCGGGACCCGCCGATCAGCTGTTCAAGAAGGCACCGGCGCTCCTGTGAGTGCTGCGGCCTTCTCGCAGCTCACCTAGCACAGCGCTGTATAGTGGCTGTGCTTGGTGTCGCAGCTTAGTATCAATGGAATTGGGCTGAGCTGCGCCTCGTGAACTATGAAAGTGACGTCACTCGGCCTAAAAAAGCTGAGAAAATGTTGCTGCGCTCACAGAAGTGCAGGTGCCTTCTCAAACAGCTGATCGGCAGGGGCCCCGGGTGTCAGACCCCCACCGATCAGATACTGATGACCTATTAAAAAATCTCGGGAAACCCTTTTAATGGTGCCTTCACACAACCATAATCAATTTTTGCGATTTTGCAAAACACGTATACCGGCCGCATGCATTCCACATTTTGCGGATTGGAATGTCCTTCCCTTTGATAGAAATGTCTATTCTTGTACACAAAACGGACAAGAATAGGACATGGTTTATTTTTATTTCTTTTGCGAGACTGTGGAACGGACGTGCGGATGTGGACAGCACACTGTGTGCTGTCCACCTCTTTTGTGGCCCAATTGAAATGAACGGGTCCGCATCTGATCCCCAACATTGCGGAACGGATGTAGAAAGAAAAGAAAAAAGAAAAATACGGTCGTGTGAATGAGCCTTAAAGGGATATTCCCATCTTCCCTTTTCATACTTACCTTGCTTGAGCGCGACCTTCACTTCCTGGATTCTTCTGCCGGCCAGGCGGCGCTTGCGCAGAAGACTGAAGATTTTCTCCCGGCCGGGCCCCGCAATGTCCTGAACGCGCACGCCGCTGCGCATGTGCCATGGTGACTTATTCCTGGCCTGTATAGTACAGAGCCGGCGTGCGCGTGCGCGACTCTGTACTATACTGGCCAGGAAGAAGTCATCATGGCGGCGTGCGCGTTCAGGACATTGCGCGGCCCGGCCGGGAGAAAATCTACAGTCTTCTGCACAAGTGCGGCCTGGCGGGATTCGACAGGAGATGTGGCCGTAACCAGGGGAGTCGAAAGACAACGATCAGGCAAGAGGGGACTTATTTTCTCAAAAATGGTGGGAATTGGGTAATTAAATGTATTTACAAAAATGATCACTGTCAAATCATTAACAGATTTAACAGTGATCATTGTGATGGGAATACCCCTTTAAGTACTAGTGCTTCATGATTTTCAAGATGTCTGCTTGCTGTCTTTGAATAAAAACAATCATTGCTTACTTCCAGTGGATGGAGTCATGTGTAATCATGCTTACTAACATTGTACATTCGCGGAATATAAGTCCTGCCCCAAAAATGCCAGAAACCTGCATGGGAACCCGTACTTAAGGGTGTGGTTTGGCCCAAGACTGCTCAAATTTGTTAAGACTGTCTCTAAAAAAATCTGCATATTTGGGACAGTTGACAACTACGTCTATGCCCTGCCAGACATGGAAGGGTGTACACTTTCGGCTTATCATATGTAGAATAAAATGGCCGCTCTGTAGTCTGACTAGGACTAGCGCTGTGTCCTGTGAGGTGGACGTTGGGGACAGGCCAGAAGTCCAACTGAAGAAAAGAGGTAGATCGGAGAGGGGAATTCTCGGCTAAGTCTACTTTCACACTAGCGTTTCTACTGGATCCGGCAGGGATCACCAAAAACTCTTCCGCTACTGATAATACAACCGTCTGCATCTGTTATGGACGGATCCGGTTGTATTAACTTTAACATAGCCAAGACGGATCCGTCATGAGCTCCACTGAAAGTCAATGGGGGACGGATCCGTTTTCTATTGTGTCAGAGAAAACGTCTTGCTCCGCATCCCAGGACGGAAAGCAAATCCGCAGCATGCTGCTCTCCGTTATGGGAACGCAACCAAATGGAACAGAATGCATTTTGGAGCGCTCCGTTCTGTTCTGTTCAGTTTTGTCCCCATTGACAATGAATGGGGACAAAATGGAAGCGTTTTTTTCCGGTATTGAGCCCCTATGACTGATCTCAATTCTGGAAAACTAAAACGCTAGTGTGAAAGTAGCCTTACAAGGGTACTCATCTGAATGGTGGTGTGTTATACCACATAGGTCCTGCGGGGGCAGTGTCCATGCACAGCTCCCCCTGGCAATCATGGTTGATCAAGGGCTGATCCTGATCCTATGGCGATCATTTGACGTTAGATGTAGGTGGACTGTCCGGTAGGATATCGGCGATACTATTACCAGCGGTCGGCCGTGCATGCAGACGTCAGTAATAACTCTGCTACCATTTGATGTCCTGTACAATCACAAGCACAATGGACTCAGGTAATGGATCACCTACAAGATCTCACTTCTCTCCTTCAGAACAGTTTGGCGAGGGTAGCGGGATATGGGGTTCTGGTAATGTGTTCTCCTCTAATAACTAGACTTTATACCCCCCTCCAGCGATGTCCCCAATTATTGGATATTAGTAACATTCAGGGGTCTCTAAAATAAAGTCAATGTGATATTGGCAAAGGGAACCTAATGAAACTTTATATCATCTGTGTGAAAAAGTAATTGCCCCCCTTAAAGGGTTTATGCCATGATCGATGCAAAAATTTAAAATCAGACATCATATAGGACATGCTGGAACGAGCCCTGGACCTCACATGGATCTCTGCATTCACTGCTTCAATTGCTCTGCTAGATTATCTTCAGCTCATGGGGCATGTCCTTTCTGCTGCAGCTCTTTCCCTGTAACTGTTATAGTATCTAACAGAAGAAATGGCTGGTGACAGTTAAACAGTAGATGTAGACTGAGCATGTGCGACCAGCTCAGTGAGATGGACACAAAAATGAGGAAAAGAACAAACAGCAGGTGGCGCTACACAGATAGAATTTATTGAATAGCTCACTGGTTATACAAAATTTTTAATTACATGCAATTACAAAAGTATTCAGATCCCGGTGCTGGTTTGAAAAATGTAGAATGTAGAATATGCTTTGTGACACAACGCCTTTAAGTATGAACTACTGTGAGTACAGGTCAGTGTACTCAGATTGACAAGGGTCGGACCTCCTGCACCCCCACCGATCAGCTGTTACCTTGTACAATAGCTCCAGCGCCAGAACTGCACAGCTCCATCCATACACGTCAATGGGAGCAGCGCTGCAGCAATCGGCTCCGTCAACTACACGAGGAGCTGATCAGCAGGGTGTCAGAGGGTAGGCCAGTGGCATGCTTTGAAAGGAAGGAGGCCATGCAGCTGCTACGGGGCCCAGGGGGAAGAACTACTTCTTTTCCTGACAAGAAAACACTACATTTTCATACAACTGCCACTAGGGGGAGCTCAGATTATTTGAGATTCCATTCCAGTAAATTGTAATTGTATAAATTGAGCTCCCCCTAGTGGTGGCAGCAGGCAGCCAGCTTTGTAATAGATAGGAAGCAGTTTATTTATGGCAGTTGTCTGGGGTGAATACATAGATATGGTGGTCAGAATGAGCGCCATATTTAGGAAGCACCTGTTCCCGCTTTTCCAACATTGAAGTTGGAATAAAAAAAAGTAAGTGAGTCAGCCTGGGAGTGATTGTCGCCTACTGGGGAAAGGGGGCCCTTACTAAGTTTGCTATTGGGTCCTATAAGATTTGTGTACGCTTCTGGGATAGGCCATTAATATCAAAGTCCTGAATGCGTATTACGATTAGTGTTGAATGAATCGAACCTGACGAAGTGGAATTCCATCTGAATTTCAGGGAAACTTTGATTCGCTGCGAAGCTGAATTTCCTTGTGCTTTGTGGTAACGAATTGATTTTGCCTGAATAGTGGATTGAATTCCACTTTGTCCGCCGCCATCTAGATTGAAGATCCCGCGCGACGCCACCATGCCGGCCGAGTCCATGATGTCATCACAAGCCGCGAGAGATTTCACGCTGGACCTATAATTGAGATGGCGGTGGACGGCTCTTCGCGATCACATGGATGAGGGTTGGTATAATTTTATTATATTTAAATTGTATTTTACACTGTAATATTAATATCAGATACTGCGATCAGTGATGAACGTGGCATCTGAGGGGTACAATGATGGGGGAAGGGCAGCTCAATCGCCTATCCCTGTCATCGCGCCCACTACATACAAAGAAATGCGCTTTGTGATCAAGTAATTCATCATTAAGCAATTTTTTTTGTAAAATTCACAGATACAGACTAATGACATTTTTTCAATACCTCGCTCGTCACTATTATGATGAACAGCCATGCTACACTGTTAAAATCGCATATATGACATTTATTACACGAAAGAGAATTTCACCACCGCTCTCGGATTATTTACCACCAGACACTAATGACGTAGGACATCGGTAGCGACTTTTTTGATGGGGGCTTTACTAGCATGTATTTAAAAAAAATAAAAAAATTATCTGGATGTCTTATAGCAACCTCCTGGTTCAAGAAAAACAACTGGAGAATGAACAGAAAGCGTTCCCGCTGCCCTCCTTTTCATATGCAGAAGTCCTCTTCTGTCATCCAAGATGGCCGCACCACCTCTCGGGCTACCTGATGTATACTGTGTATTTGCTAGTCCCAGTAACTTCCTGTTGGTCCAGCCCTGCTCTTGGATTGGTCAGCATTGCTCACATGACCAGTGCTGGCCAATCCAAGGGCAGCAGGAAGTGTCCTGCGCTACCAATTGAGCAGTATGCACCAATTTGTCTGAGAAGCTCTGTCTCTCCATGCAGGCTGTCTCACCTAGGGAGGCCAGATATCCGGTTTTTGGCCGTACAGCCCGGTTTTCTGGCTCCCTGTCCTCTATCCGGCGCAGGGCCTGGACAGACACAGGGATGTCCACCCTTTCAGTAGCTCACGCTCAGACAGCAGCACTGCGCTGTCTGAGCGTGAGCTACAGCAACTAACTGAGTCTCCTCCCCAGTCAGTCACTAGAGCCGCAGCCATGGCTCCCTGTGGCTGACTGAGGGGGAGAGAAGCACCCCGGCTGCCCCCAGCTCACCTTTCCCACAGAAATTTTTTGCTTCTCCTCCCCCCATTTTTTTGCCCTGATCAGCGATGGGGGCATGGCTTCATGGAGGCAGGGCGTGGCTTTATGGAGGTAGGCGTGGTGTATAAGTTTGGGGTCATGACCGGTGAGGTCCGGCTTTCTTGGTTGAAGCCAGTGGCCACCCTATGTGCACCCTAGTTTACTCCAGCCTATGGCTGGCACTTCAGTGTACTTGGGGCATCTTGCTCTGTGGGAGGCTGCCTGAGCAATAGGTTCTCTAGCTTGCTTGTATCCTACTTAAGTGTGGTATTCTGTTGTTTGGACTGTTTGCTGGATTGTGACCCTCCGCTGCCTCCTGCTACATGTACTCTGTCTGTACTGACTTTCCTGACTATGATTTTGCCTGACTCCTTGTTGCTCTGCACCAGTGTCTCTGACCGCCTTGGGTCAGCTGTTAATCATAAAGAGGCTTCTAGGAGGTAGTGACCTGGTGGTTCCTCTGCAGTGAAGTCCAGATCCCTGTACAGGGGTTGAAGGGTGAAAAACAGGGGACTGCCAGGATAATACCCTTAGGAGCAGCTCATAACCAAATCTGTTGGTCGACACAAAGGTTCGACACCTACTACCGTAACTTTAAATTGGCGTTACTACTTGCCGCCTCTCTTGTGCTCATGTAAAATGGCAAATGTAACCTTATGGTCCCAAAACAATAGGTGCTAGATTGCCAGAAGAAAATATGTCACATCAGACACTGATCTTATTGATGCCGTCAATATCTCTGGGGAGAAACCTCCTTGAGATGATTCCAACACTAGGGCACGCCATACTTTAAAGAAAGGAATAGGTAAGGTGACCTATGGGTGTAAAACCTAGACGATCGCACTCGCAAATCTGTTCCCAAAATTTTGAAAAATCCCAATTCATGCCATTATCCTCTGCGACAGCTTCTCTCCAGACCTTCAGCTTCTTCCCCCAGTTGTACCTGGGATGGGACCTATACTTATGGCTACCTTCCACTCTGTTCCAGCTCCAAGGCTCTTAGGCTGTCTTTACTGAACTTTTGGTCCCTGGGGTCATGTGTGCAGCTGCAGTCAATTACTGGCCTCAGCAGCGGCATGTCTACAAGCAGCAGTGACCCAACAGTGAGGACATTCACTGGCTGCAGTGGCACACATCACCCTGTCTGTGTGGGATTTAACAGGTGGAGACCAGAAGTGATGAAAACCTGGGAGCACAGAGAGGAGGGGAGCAGGAAAGCATAGACCTCTTCACAGGAACTACTGGGGGGGAGGAGGAGATTAAAAAATCCTGAACAACCCCTTTAAGTAAATGAATCATGTGGCCACAGTCGCTGGTTATCAGTACTGGGGGTACTCTCTCTCCTTGTGGAGACTGTCAGTAGGGAGAGGGAGTCCTATATTCGAAGCAATCCACACCATGAGTTGCCAACTATTGTCAAATGTCACAACAATGTTACAAACTTTTTGGACATGTCAATAAACCAATGAACATGTCGTCTGTAACCTGTGGCAAAACTACAACACCCAGCATGCAGTGGCATAATGGGAGTTTCAGAACAGCCCTAATCGGTTGTCTTTGATTTTATAACAAGACACGGAGGCTCCTATTGCTTTAACCTTTCTTTACTTCTACCATAGCAGCAAAGAGAGAAAATGGTATACAAAAAAGAAACCATAGTAACAGACTCCTCCCCCTTATCCCAGTATATCCTTCCTTGTCTGTCTGAGCTCTTCCTCTTTCTTTGCTGCTACCAGGCAGATAAGTACTCTCCAGCTCTGTGGCATTGCTCAGGGTCTGGTATATTTGTATTTTTATGTGCTTGGATTATCGGTTCGTTCGGTTCTTAGATTCTTATTAGACTCTTATCGTAGATACATATTTCTCTCATGTATATATAGATTTATTTATCTAGGGTACGTATATATATGTATATGTTTTCGTTCAGGTACTTCTGTGGCCGTTCTACCTAGGCGTTTGCCTTTATAACGGTTCTTGCGGCTTCTCCGCTGCCCCCCCCGTGTGATCCGTTTCTCTGCCCTGTCATCCTTGTCCCTCGTTACCTCAGACTGCGCCGCCATTGCGCGCGCTTTCTGCTTCTTCTTCCTCTCCTTCCCGCCCGAAGTCTCGCGAGTTCGAGATCTCGGGCGCGCTTTTCCTCATTCGGCTGCTGCTGATGGCGAGATCTCGCGAGATTTCGCCGTCTCTGTGCGTTTCCCCGCTCTGCACACTCCGGACCTTCCGCTCTGCACAGCGCATCTCCTGGCGGTTTTTTCCACTGCTCTTGAGCCTTGTAAGTTCCGTTTTATTCCGTTTTTTCTACCCACTAGCTGACTATGGTTCTTGGCTTCATGATCCCCTTTTCTCTTTTTCTCCTCTAGTGCTATTTTTGCTGCTCCGGTCGGGGTGACTAACCCCTGCCTTTTGCTACTTCACCATGTCTGTCAGAAAGAATTCCGTTGCCTCTGTGGCCCCTAGTGAAGCCCCCCAAGTAGATCAGGTTTCCCCTGCGCAGGATAGGAGGTCCGAGGTGATCCACCCGGACGACCATGAGATGGCACTGCAAAGATCTATATCTAATGCCATTATAACCGCCATGGGTTCGATGTCATCTGCATTGACCCAGTCTATATCTCAGGCCCTTATGGCGCGCCCTGCTACTACTACCCAGGTTTTGGTCCCACCTCCAGGACCACCTCCTATTGTCTCCAGAACACCTCAGATTGATGGGCCATCCCCATCCCAAGACAACGCGCTTCAGTCGCGTAAACGAGCTTGTACCCGCCAGGCAGAAAAAACGCGGGCATGGAAGACTGCCAGGTCTCTACCTGAGCCTAGGTCAGACTCTGATAGGGAGTCAGAGGAGGAGACTCATGACAACGTCTATGAATTGACGGATGAGGTGGAGGACGATTTGGCAGATATTGCTGTGGATCCGGTTCGTAATTTAGACCCGGAAACCCCGTTACTTCAACAGGGATCAGCAGAGGATCTCTTATTGGATCCGTCTGGGGAACCGCTGTTTAACCCCGAGGAGCTGCATCATCCCCGCTCCGCGGAATGGATGCCCGCCACACATGTGGCGCAGTATATGGAGGCCCGCATACGCAATCCGCTTAGTAAGGAATCGCGTAATAAGTTGCGGGCGGAGTGCCCTCGTCCTTTAATCCCACACAAAGTGTGCGAGACGCCATCAGTGGATCCAAAGATGGTCCAGTTTCTGGCGAAGACGGGGTTTAACCCCCGTAAAGGGCTAGACGCGGCCTTGAAGGCAGTCCAAGACAAGCTACTGGACATTACAGGTCCTTTAGCAAAGATTTTCGATTTGGCTGAGTCCGCTATCGCGGCAGGTAGCCAGGTAGACCCTGTAGAATTGAGAGGTTGGGCCCAGCGAGCCATATGCGTAGCGGGTAATACCAATACCTCGCTCGCCATTGAAAGACGGAAGGCAATATTAATTAAGATCGAGCCAAAGCTCTCGAACTTGGCATTGACTGAAGCGGGCAAGGACGCCCAGGGGTTGCTCTTTGGCGACTCTTTTATTAAAGAGCTAGGGAAATATGTAGGAGCTTTTACGGCTCTTGATAAAGCCCAGACTTCGATGCGTCGAGTCTTTCAAGGGCGTTTTTCCAACAGGGCCGGCAGTTCTAGGGGCCGACTGTCCGGCCGTTCCAACTTTCATGCCAGAGGTTCCGGCAGAGGCTCCTTTAATTATAGAGCATCCCTCCAGGATCAGAGACACCAGCCGTCCTTTTTTCCATCACGAGGCGCTCCCTTCAGGTCACGAGGTTTCAGAGGGAATCCAGGCTCCCGTCGACCATTCGGTAAGTTATGTTCTTCGTCCCCCTCCTTTTTTAGACCATTTAGTCGGGGGCAGACTCCGATTCTTTTCTCATGTGTGGTCAGGCATAACCTCAGACCAATGGGTCCTTTCTGCTGTACAGGGGTTCACAATAGATCTGATTGCCGATCCGAGCTCCATCCCAGCCCCCCCTACGGTACCACTGTCCTATGCGGCACGGTCCCAATTTCAGAGGGAATTGTCGGATCTTCTGCAGAAAGGCGCGATCGAACGCGCACCGGAGAATCGTGGGGGTGTCATCAGCAGTATTTTCCTGGTGCAAAAGAAAGGGGGTCAGATGCGCCCGGTGATCAATTTGAAAGCCCTGAACAATTTTGTACAATACCGACATTTCAAGATGGAGGGCATCCATCTTTTGAGGGATCTGCTCCTTCCAGGCGATTGGTTGGCCAAGATAGATCTCCAAGACGCCTATCTCACGGTCCCAGTGTCTCCCTCTTCTAGAGACCTGCTGCGGTTCCTGTGGAACGGTCAGGCCTGGCGCTTCACCTGCCTTCCGTTCGGCCTGTCCTCCGCCCCCTGGTGCTTTACCAAGATCATGCGCCCAGTGGTGGCTTGGCTTCGCAGCAGAGGTGTTCGTCTGATCGTCTACCTGGACGATATCTTGATCATGGCCCAATCACGGGCTCTCTTGTTGAGACACCTCCACCTGACGGTGACGCTCGTTTCCGATTTGGGCTTCATTGTCAACCAGGAGAAATCCTGTTTGATCCCCTCCAGATCCATAGAGTTCCTGGGTTTCCAGGTGGACTCGGAAGAATTATCCCTCAGTCTTCCGCTCTCGAAAGTCAAGGCTATCCGCAAGGAGTTGAAGCATGCTCTACGCCTACCTCAGATGTCGTTGCGACATTTGGCAAGGATAATCGGTCTTCTGGCCTCCTCAATACAGGCCATCTTCCCAGCCCCCCTCCATTATCGGGCGTTGCAGCGCCTCAAGATTGCTCACCTTCGGTCGGGGGCCTCTTACGCAGATTTGGTCTCATTAGATGCAGAGACGACGGACGAGATGAGATGGTGGATCCACAACCTGTCAGTGTGGAATGGCAGAGCGATCGTGGGCCCCCAACCGGATCTGGTCATAGAATCCGATGCGAGCCTGCACGGATGGGGAGCACATTGCAGTGGTGTGTCCACGGGCGGTCCATGGTCTCCAGAGGAATCCCATCTTCACATCAACGCCCTGGAACTCCTAGCAGGGTCGTTTGCCATTCGCAGTTTTGCCAATGGTGTGGTCAGCTCAGCCATCAGGCTCCGCATGGACAATATATCTGCGGTCAGGTACGTCAATTGTATGGGTGGCACACGGTCGGTGGTTCTGACCCATTTGGCGAAGGATTTTTGGGAATTCTGTCTCGACAGGAACATCTCTGTGGTGGCCGAGTACCTTCCAGGCCTTCACAACACTCTGGCGGACTGGAGTTCTCGCTACATATCGGACTCCAGCGACTGGAAGTTAGACGAGACGTTTTTTTCTGCTATTTCCTCTCTATGGGGTCCCTTTGCAGTCGACCTGTTCGCTTCCCGTTTGAATACCCAACTGCCCAGGTTTTTCAGCTGGAGGCCGGATCCCTTGGCGGAGGCAGTGGACGCTCTGCTTCAACATTGGGGAGAAGCGTTGATGTACGCATTCCCTCCCTTCGCGCTCATCCCACGGGTGCTCCTCCAGGTTCGTCAGCAGTTGGCGAACCTGGTTCTGATTGTTCCGTTTTGGAGAACCCAGTCCTGGTTCCCTCAAATCCTGGAGCTTCTAGTGGACTTTCCGTTTCTCCTTCCCACTCAGGTGTCACTACTCCGAGGGCCTGCAGGAGAATTTCACCCACTCCTGCAGAACGGGTCGCTACGCCTCCTAGCTTGCAAGATATCGGGAGTCCAGAAGGAGGCGCTGGACTTTCAGGAACAGCTAGGTTCTTATTGGACTGCGCTTGGGCGCCCGGGACGAGACGGGCTTATCGAGCCGCCTGGGGTTCTTGGTCTCGCTGGTGCGTCGACCGGACTCTGGATCCCGTTGCGGCCCCTGTCAATTCCATCTTAGCCTTTTTATCCTCACTTTTTGAGGCAGGGAAGGCTTACCGCACCATCAATGTCTTTAGGTCAGCAATTTCCTCCAGACATAACGATTTCGACGGCCGTCCAGCGGGTCAACACCCCCTGGTCTGTCGTTTACTCAAGGGTTCACGTTTGGCCCGACCACCTCGGCCACGGTTTTCGTCGACCTGGGATGTGTCGGATGTCTTGCAATTTCTAGTCAGTTGGCCCTCAAATGAGCTATTGTCATTACGTCAGTTATCGGCCAAATTGGTCACTTTATTCTGTTTAATCTCCTGTAAGAGAGTTTCGGATGTGCGTGCTTTGGATTGGGACGCCAGATCCTTCACCCCGGAGGGGGTCCACTTCAACATTTCCCGTCGCACGAAAACCAGTATCCGGTCGGTCTCTTACCCCCGTTTTCCGACTTCTCCACAACTATGCCCTGTAGCGTGCTTACGCGAGTATGAGGACAGAACCCGTCCACTGCGGTCTCCTTCTCTCCCCCACTTATTCATTTCGTTTCGCAGCCCGTTTGCTCCGGTTACCAGTGTTACGTTATCTCGCTGGGTCAAGTGGATTCTATCCCTTTCCGGGATTGATACGTCTATCTTCACGGCACATTCGGTCCGCAGTGCGACAGCTACGTCCATGACGTTATCTGGGGCTCGTTTGGAGGATGTTATGAGGTTGGCGGATTGGTCCAGATCTTCCACTTTCCGGGAGTTTTATTTCCGACCGGCTTCGCATGCTTTTGATTCTATAGTGGCTCAGCTTTAAACCAGCAATAGGAGCCTCCGTGTCTTGTTATAAAATTATGGGATTTTACTAAAGAATGACGTAAAGTCATGATTTTATTAAAGACACGGAGGCGAGTATTGCCCTCCCTGGACCCGCCCTTTGGGTTTTTTGACGTAAGTATGTTTTGTTGATTTACCTTATGGTCAGAATTTTAAAGTTGTTGCTGTGTTTCCAACTAGTGGATCCTATGTTTCTAATGCACTGGATTATGCTCTTAGAAGGTTTTTCTCTTATTTCCTTTTTTCCTAGGTTGAGAGGCTTACGGCTTCATGTTTTAGAGTTCCACGGTTCCGGTCGGAGGTCCAGTTCTGGCGGTCCAAGCCGACGAGTTCAAGGGGTGTTTTCGTTACCCGGTGGTTTCGGCGTCTGTTGTTCCGGTTGACCAGCGCTGTTTGAGACACAAAGAAAGAGGAAGAGCTCAGACAGACAAGGAAGGATATACTGGGATAAGGGGGAGGAGTCTGTTACTATGGTTTCTTTTTTGTATACCATTTTCTCTCTTTGCTGCTATGGTAGAAGTAAAGAAAGGTTAAAGCAATACTCGCCTCCGTGTCTTTAATAAAATCATGACTTTACGTCATTCTTTAGTAAAATCCCATAATTATCAGCCTTATGAGCAATTCTCATAAAGAGCCGCTATACAACCTGCTGGAGCCATACTCTGCACCTTACCATAGAACTTTGCTTTATTTCCAAAACTACAAAAGATTTCTTTGTGTCTTTTTAATAGTTTTTTACTATTTGTGAAAGTGGAAGCCCAAAAGCCTCCAACTGTCTGTAGACCGTGGAAAAATTGTCTCATCTTTCGACAGCCACCATATTACGGGGGTATTTATAGCATTGCTTCTAGAGGAGTATAACTGAACTGCGTTATGGCACCATATGATGACACACTGAGCACCTACCACCCTGCAGTACAAACCCGTAGGTTCCCCAATGAGTCACTGGCAAGACTCTGTGAAGACGGCTTGGCCATGTGCATGGATACTTCTTTTTTTTAGCAACGCACATTGTGTCCAAGGTCATTTTTATAAAAAAAACTCAGGTGTGTCAGGCCAGAAAGCCTCTCTGACTCATGAGACAACATGATTATTATAACGACATATGGCGTGTAGGTGGACTGCCCATTTACCAATTTTGCATTGGGAGTCGATGATCTCCAGTTCCATCATTGTCGTCAATGACGGGAGTGGAGGATTTTAGAGAATTTAAAAAAACCTGTTTACTGCTGCTGGTTTTCTCAAAATACAATCCATAGGATGTCGCTAAACCTCAGAAGACAATCTTGGCATAGCTACACGACCGCACAGTGCCGTGAAATGACTGGCTGCCATGACCACACAAGGTGATATTAGAATGGACATCACAGAAGTCCCAGGCAGTGGAAAGAGATTTTTTTGAAGATTGTACATTTATTCATTTTTTTATTTGGTCACCTTAGAGGGGGTATCTGAGATTCACTCTGTTCTTAGTCACAGGCTCATAAGGTTGAATATTTTGGGTTTCCTTTTTTGGTGGCCTCATGTTTAAATGACTGCGTTTTGGGTGTAAAGATTTTTGTGTGTGTGTGTATGTGTTTTTTTATTTTTTATTTAGATTTTTAGATTAAGCTGAGTGTGCTCATATTTGGTAGATCTTGAGATCCAGCTGGTGGTGGAAGCGTTACTCAATGCTTTCTGGGGAACAAAAGTGTGCAAATTAGCTTAATCAGGATGAAACGTCAAAGGCGATGGACACCTTTGGACACCTTTGGAGGCAATTTTTGTTTATGATTGCATTTTACTCATTTTTGGCTAAAAATCATATTTTCAATTGGCCTTTATTAAAAATATTGACTTAACTGTGTGTGAATGGTACTTTCACTTTGTGCCGGTCATCTAATAAACCTTATCTCTAAACTACTAAGAGGTCATAAACACTTATTTAAGCCACATCCCTATCAGTAACAGCTATAATGAGTGTTTATAATGTCAGAGAGCAGAGATAAGGAGCCGTCAGCTCCTGGTCTGACGGGAAAGACCGAAATCCAAAGGGTGCTTCTAGAGCATCTCAGATATGTACAGAAAAAAGGGCTCCATATTTTTAATAAAGGCCAACAATTTTTTTTTTTTAACTCAAAATTAGTACACTGCAATAATAAATAAAAAATTGCCCCCAAAGGTGTACATAGCCTTTAAAAAGGATGAAAGCTGTCTCGCTTGTGTCATCTATTGGTAAGTACCCTGTAAGTCAATGGTTTGGCTGATATTCCTATTCGTGTTTCAAGGGTTGGATGCATTGGAGGTTAAACGTTTAGGCATATTCCTGTGCCTTTGTCACGTTGTTAATCTATTTAAAGTTTTTTTCCAGAATTAGACAAAAACAGGGTCACTCTTGTCCTTAGATCACGTTCACACGGCCAGTATTTGGTCAGTATTTTCCATCAGTATTTGGAAGCCAAAAGCAGGAGTTGGTCCAAAAATAAGAATATAAAAGGCACAAAAATCTCCATTATCCTTTGTATGTTCCATTCCTGGTTTTGGCATACAAATACGAATGCGAAATCCTGACTAAATACTGTGAAAGTGGCCTAAGCCTGAGACTGGTATTGCCATTTAGCCCAATTCACTTGAATAGTGAAGAGCTACAATACCAGACACAGCCCATGGACAGACGAGGGGCTGTGTTTGGAATAAAATAATATCCTTTTGTCAATTCTGGTCAATCACAGATCATTTGTTTAATGTCTTCTTGTGTCTACAGATCATAGACCTTATTATTTTGTTTTCCACAGGTATCTTGGGATAACACGTCCATTGACCTATCCAGCACGACAGAATGGCAAACTGATGGCAAAGATGGTGTTTATAGTCTGGCTTCTCTCTGCCTCCATCACTCTCCCACCACTGTTCGGATGGGCTCAAAATGTCACCGTGGAGAGGATGTGTCTCATAAGTCAAGACTTTGGGTACACTGTCTACTCCACTGCAGTTGCCTTCTATATCCCGATGACTGTCATGCTCATTATGTATCAGAGAATCTTTGTAGCAGCTAAAATCAGTGCTGAGAAGCACAAATTTGTGAACATCCCAAGACTCATTGAACAAGAAGGCATTTATTGCTTAGAAGAAAAAAATGCTCCTAAAAAAAGCTCCAAAAAGAACAAAGCGGTTGAAGAATTTGCCACCTTGTCCAAGCTCATACGCCAAGACAGGAAGAACATCTCAATCTTCAAACGAGAGCAGAAAGCTGCCAGGACTCTTGGGATAATCGTTGGAGCCTTCACCTTTTGTTGGCTTCCTTTCTTCTTGCTGTCCACAGCTCGGCCTTTCATTTGTGGTATTAGGTGTAGTTGCGTGCCCCTCAGACTGGAGAGGACACTTCTGTGGTTGGGCTACACCAACTCACTCATAAACCCTTTGATCTATGCCTTCTTCAACAGGGATTTGAGGACTACTTTTTGGAACTTGTTGAGGTGTAAGTACACCAATATCAACAGGAGGTTGTCAGCTGCCAGTATGCATGAAGCGTTAAAAGTTACAGAAAGGCATGAGGGCATCTTGTAAAGTGTTTCCATCCTATAGACATTGAACATCAAGACTTGACCATGACTCTGAAAGACACACTGTTTAGTGCCTATTCCAAGAGACAATGCTTTATGGTGATTTGTCTTTTGAGTTAGTTGTTTTTGGTATATTTATTACCATGGTCGTCATAAAGTGGTGAGTACTCACTGGGTTTCTCAAATGCAGTAGAAAAATATAACTACTTCATTGCTTCCCAACTAGGGTCCCTTGGAATCTGCGGAACATGGTTCAAAGGTTCCCCAGGAGACAGTGCCATCAAGTCACTTTTACAATAAGAATAGGGTGGTTATGGGGATTCTCCAGCAGATAGCATCAGTAAGTCATCTTTATAGTAGCAATGAGGTGGTTGTAGGGACTCTCCATGAGATAGTACCTGCATACCATCTTTACAGTAGGGATGAGGTGGTTGTAAGGATTCCCTAGGAGACAAAACCTTGTAAGTAACCTTTACAGTGAGGAACAGTGGTAGCATTCCTCAGGAGGCAGTATCTGTAAGTCACTCCCACAGTAAAGATGTAGGGATTATAGGAGACACTACATGCAAGTTATCTTTACAGTAGAGATGAGGTGGTTGTAGTGATTCATACCTACAAATCTCCTTTACATTAGCAATAAGGTGGTTGTAGGGACTCTTCAGTAGACGGTACCTGCAAGTGACCTTTACAATGAGGTGGTTAATCGGGATTCTCCAGGAGACAGCAACATTAAGTCATCTTTACAGTACAGGTGAGGTGATTGTAGGGATTCTCCAGCAGATGGTACCTGCAAGTCATCTATACAGTGAAGATGAAGTGGTTGTAGGGATTTTCCAGAAGACAGTACCAGAAAGTCATCTTTACAATAGAGATGAGTCGGTTATAGACATTCTCCAGAAGACAGTACCTGCAATTCATCTTTACAGTAGGGGTGAGTTGGTTGTAGGGATTCTCCCGGAGTCAGTACCAGCAAGTGATTTTTACAATAAGGATGATGTGGTTGTAGGGATTCTCTAGGAGACATAACTTGTAAGTCATCTCTACAGCAAGGATAAGGTGGTTATAGGGATTCTGTAGGAAACAGCACCAGCAAGTCATCTTTCCAGTAGGGATGAGGTGGTTGTAGGGATTCTCCACGAGACAGTACCTGTAAGTCATCCTTATAGCAAGGATGAGGTGGTTGTAGGGGTTCTCCAGGAGACAGCACCAGCAAGTCATCTTTACAGTATGGATGAGGTAATGGTAGGGATTCTCCAGGAGACAGTACCTGCAAGTCACCTTTACAGTGAAGATGTGGTGATTGTAGGGATTTTCCAGGAGACAATATCTGCAAGTAATCTTTACAGTAGGGATCAGGTGGTTGTGGGCATTCTCTAGAAGCCAGTATCTGCAAGTCTTCTTTACAGCAAGGATGGGGTGGTTGTAGGGATCTCCAGGAGATTGCACCAGCAAGTTATCTTTAGAGTAGGGACAAGGTGGTTGTAGGGATTCTCCAGTAGCCAGTACCTGCAAGTCATCTTTACAGTAGGGATGTTGTAGTTGTAGGCATTCTCCAGAAGACAGCGCCAGCAAGTCATCTCTACAATAAGGATGAGGTGGTTACAGGGACTCTCCAGGAGACAGTACATGCAAGTCATCTTTACAGTAATGATTAGATGGTTACTGGGACTCTCCAGGAGACAGTACATGCAAGTCATCTTTAGAGTAAAGATGAGGGGATGTGAGGTGGTTGTAGGAATTCCCCAGGAGAAACCACCAGCAATCACCTTTAAATTAGAGATGCGGCGGTTACGTGGGTTCCCCAGGAGACAGCACCTGCAAGTCACCTTTAAAGTAGGGATGGGGTGGTTGTAGGGTCACTTTGAAAGGAATTATTTGTCAGGAATTCCTACATGAAAAAATGTTGGGAATTGCTGCTCTACTTGAATGGACATTGTATAAAAAATCCACAAAAGATTCTCTTGTAAATTAAACAGAAATGTAATATGCCGTGACCATTACTGAATGTGCATTCTTCTCCAGCTCTTAACTACAAAGGTTTACATGAGGGTAACGTTCACACAACTTCAGCACTTCATGTTAGAGGCAATCATCACCAAAATGTGACCATTTCTTTTTATGACAAGTGCTTGGCATGTATATACACCTGTAGTGTGCCCGCCATGAAGGAAGTACCACCAGTATCTAACTGGAACAACCAGCTCAATGACTTTGCACATTCGTACGTTCTGTAGGTGACAAGTTGTGATACAAACATGTAAAAACAGTCAATAATGTCATTAGTAGAAGCATTTGATACATTTTTGTTCCTAATCAGGAAATGACACAATCACCAAAAACATAGAATTGTAAAGGTGAAATGGTATTTATTTTCAGGTGTTCTGCCTCCGCTCGGTGGCACTCAATACATCTGGCCATCTGTTTGTCTATATGAACTCAATAAAAGGGCTTTGCCCACTCCTGTTCTAACACTCGGTTGACACTTGTGCTTTATTAAACCATCTACAGGAGAATAGCAGCAAAATTAGGACTATTATTACGAACTTCTTTTACAGACCAAATCAAAGGGATATTTTTCAAAAAGTTCCATCTTCTGGGTGGTGCTTCAATGACATGTTCATGGTTTCTGTGATTAGTTCCATTCACATAGCCATTGATTGTCCTCTTCGTTGAATCCACCAGATCATAGGATGATGTTGTAGCCAGGGGAATACACAGATCCAGGTTCCTAGTACGCGTGCTTCAAACATTTCTAGACAACGCTAAGTGCAACACTCTAGATTTCTTACAAATGTCCATTTTCTTATTGAGCTGAAACAATTGTAATAAAAGAGTTGTCCTCTGCCTTACACCAATTTATATGACGGAAAAAAAATGGAACATGAGCTTCAGAAATACGACGCTCATTCTGAACAGCATAGCCTCAATGTATTTACATCAGACAACTAGCATACATACATTGATAAATCTTTTTGCATACAGCTCTAAATCACTGCTTCCCTTCAGATATATTACAAAACGAGCTGCCTGTAGCCACCACTAGGGGGAGCTCAGTGCATAGGAATTTATACAGTTACAAATGCTCTTTGCACTGAGCACCCCCTAGTGGTGTGTGCATGAAAATGCAATGTTTTCTTGTCAGTCCACCTCCCTCCTGGACCCTGTAGCGTGGTCTGCCTCCATGGAACGTACAACACTGATACTATTAGAGTAGTAGAAATAGTTGCAGTAGTAATGGCAGTATGAGTAGTAGTAGTAATAGTAGAAGAAATAGTAGTCCTTTGATTACAATTTTTTGTGCATCTGTTCTCTCAAGTTCTAAATTATTTTTCAACTCGACTAAAGATAAGGCCATGCATGGTGTATGTTGAGTGGAACTGTGTGCAGAAAAATCCACTGATTTTACAGTAGCAGCAAAGTGGATGCGAATTTACCAAATCTTATCCACTAGCTGCAGAAAATTTCCACAATGGAATCCACACACAAATTGCCCCGGGGCACAGATTTTTGATATTCTGCTACAAAATATACCATGGGTGGCCATGCCCTAAAGGATTTTGCCCAGACTTGATGAAGGTCAAACCGGCCTATCATGGTGGTTAAAAAAGTAAATTTATTGAAGTTCAGTGTGATCTACTTTTGTAGAAGTTCTCAGTAGACTTTGACAACCCCCTCAACCTCAGTAGCTGGATATCATGGTAACCTCAATGTGAAGTAAGATGTAAACTTTCCCAGTCCGGGACCTACTGTATGTACATATGGTGAAGAAACCAGTGTAATTCCACACACGGCTGCTCTGATTTATGGTTACTAATATGAGAATGCAAATTCCAGGGATACAGTGAAGATGGGAAGGTCCTTCTATATCATCATTATGATGGTCTTCGAGATGTAGACTTTGAACATACAACACCCCTAAATTATATTTTAAGGGAAGCATCAGGATTGGATGTGGGTTACATATTCCCTCCCATCAAAATCAATGGAAGGCAGATCAGTTTATCTGCTTTCGAATACAAAAGTTCTTATAAAAAAAAACAACTTTGGCTTTACTCATGTATTGTGTAAAATTAGGTTCAAATTTATCTCAATGTGACTTTAAACTATCACTCCAGGAAAAATATACATACAGTACCGGATGCACCGCCCCTCAGGTCCTTTGCTAGGCATAATTGCTAGGCATAATACCCTGAGTGATCCTTTAAATTCTGGATCAGTGTCTCCGTCAGGACCCAAAAAACACTGTATGCTGCATCCTATAAGAAGATGACAAAAACTGTTGATAAACTGTACACAGCTCTGTGGTTACAAGCAATAGCAGACATTTTGATGATTATAGTCTCAGATTGGCATACAGCTTGGTGGTTATAGTCTCATATGGGCACAAAGCTTGGTGGTTAGAGTCTCCAATGGCACATAGCTTGGTGGTTATAGTCTCACATGGCACACAGCTTGGTGGTTAGACTGTCCGATGGCACATAACTTGGTGGTTATAGTCTCATATGGGCACACAGCTTGGTAGTTATAGTCTTACATGGCACATAGCTTGGTGGTTATAGTCTCAGATGGCACACAGCTTGGTGGTTAGACTGTCCAATGGCACATAGCTTGGTGGTTATAGTCTCATATGTGCACACAGCTTGGTAGTTTTAGTCTTACATGGCACATAGCTTGGTGGTTATAGTCTTAGATGGCACATAGCTGGGTGTTTATAGTCTCAGATGGCACACAGCTTGGTGGCTATATTCTCAGATAGGCACACAGCTTGGTAATTATAGTCTCAGGTGGCACATAGCTTAGTGGTTACAATCTCTAAAGGGCACACAACTTGTCAGTTACAGTTTCTATTGGAAATACAGCTTAACTGCAGCTTCCACCCAACCTTGGTATAGAAACAGTTTGGAAATAATACAGCAGTCCAGTTCCGAGTGAAGGCCCTGGAGATAGTCCACAAGTGCTTAGCAGGATTCTCTAGGTCGCTGCCTTTCATTAACATAGTCCAACCTCTACTCCTCCGGATCTCTCCTGCAATGTCAGCCACATGCGCAACTCGTCTCATACCTGACAGACTCCATGTATTCTCCTGGTCCACAAACACTTCCCCTTCCCGAGATGTGCCTTAACAGCGTATTACCTAGTCTGGCTCCATGTTTGCATTCTTCCCACTGTGCCCACCAGTACACAATGCAAATGTCGCAACTTATAATGGCGCAGTGCATGCAAAGTAAAAGTATGTTATCATCACATTGTCATAATGTATGAGCACGACTTTAATGTCTATGATTATTTTTTTTTTGTAACTGCTCTACCTGCAGTAGGGACCAGAACCTCTACCGGAACAGGCCACCGGATTTCACAACGTGCATGTGAACCTAGCCTTACTCCTTTGTTTTCGGTGCCTGGATACCTTAGGGCCTATTTACACTGGGGCAATCATTGATGATTGTACAAGGTTTGGTCCCAGCCATTGATTTGTGTAAACTTGTCCAGTGTTATCTTTAATGAGAACAGAAAATCAATGTTTGTTGGTAGCACATGGACACCCTTTCGTGTACACAGGCGATGTGCTGCCGACAACGTACGCAATTTGTATGGGAATGAACATTGTCAGGAAAAAGTGCTGCATTGAGAGCCAATACACGTGCGGGGAAGTACTGGCACTCACTGTACTGCCGTAGCCATGTTGGTTACTGGCCTTACAGTGATTGGCTGGCCGGAACGCGTCATCGGGTGCTATATAGCACCCAATGACACGTGGTTCGGCTCAGTCTTAGTCACGGCGAGCTGCAGCAGAAGGGACAGATAGTGTAGGCACAGGAATCTTTTATTTATTTTTTTCAGGCAGGGTTTACCTGTGAAAGGTGTTAGAGACCCAAAAGTCCTTTTAAGGACTATTGTTTTATCTGGCTGCCATATATATCATTAGCGTAACCTGCACAAAATTAGTGGTAGGTTGTGGTGGCTCACTAGCAAGTAGTTAAGGTATGGTGCTGCAAGCTCATATAGAGGGAATCACCCCACCCTCTCTTAAAAGGCAAATGTACAAACCGGATTCCAAAAAAGTTGGGACACTAAACAAATTGTGAATAAAAACTGAATGCAATGATGTGGAGATGGCAAATGACAATATTTTATTTGTAGTAGAACGTAGATGACGGATCAGACGTTTAATCCGAGTAAATGTATCATTTTAAAGGAAAAATACGTTGATTCAAATTTTCACGGTGTCAACAAATCCCAAAAAAGTTGCGACAAGTAGCAATAAGAGGCTGGGAAAAGTAAATTTGAGCATAACGAAGAGCTGGAAGACCAATTAACACTAATTAGGTCAATTGGCAACATGATTGGGTATAAAAAGAGCTTCTCAGAGCGGCCGTGTCTCTCAGAAGCCAAGATGGGTGGAGGATCACCAATTCCCACAATGTTGCGCAGAAAGATAGTGGAGCAATATCAGAAAGGTGTTACCCAGCGAAACATTGCAAAGACTTTGCATCTATCATCATCAACTGTGCATAACATCATCCGAAGATTCAGAGAATCTGGAACAATCTCTGTGCGTAAGGGTCAAGGCCGTAAAACCATACTGGATGCCCGTGATCTCCGGGCCCTTAAACGACACTGCACCACAAACAGGAATGCTACTGTAAAGGAAATCACAGAATGGGCTCAGGAATACTTCCAGAAACCATTGTCAGTGAACACAATCCACCGTGCCATCCGCCGTTGCCAGCTGAAACTCTACAGTGCAAAGAAGAAGCCATTTCTAAGCCATTCCACAAGCTCAGGCGTTTTCACTGGGCCAGGGATCATTTACAATGGAGTTTGGCAAAATGGAAGACTGTTCTGTGGTCAGACGAGTCACGATTCAAAGTTCTTTTTGGAAATCTGGGACACCATGTCATCCGGACCAAAGAGGACAAGGACAACCCAAGATGTTATCAATAGGGATGAGCGAACTCGAACTGTATAGTTCGGGTTCGTACCGAATTTTGGGGTGTCCGTGACACGGACCCGAACCCGGACATTTTCGTAAAAGTCCGGGTTCGGGTTCGGTGTTCGTCGCTTTCTTCGCGCTTTTGTGACGCTTTCTTGGCGCTTTTTGAAAGGCTGCAAAGCAGCCAATCAACAAGCGTCATACTACTTGCCCCAAGAGGCCATCACAGCCATGCCTACTATTGGCATGGCTGTGATTGGCCAGAGCACCATGTGACCCAGCCTCTATTTAAGCTGGAGTCACATAGCGCCGCCCGTCACTCTGCTCTGATTAGCGTAGGGAGAGGTTGCGGCTGCGACAGTAGGGCGAGATTAGGCAGATTAACTCCTCCAAAGGACTTGATTAACTGATCGATCTGCAGCTGTGGATCATTGAGCTGCTGATCCTCAATTGCTCACTGTTTTTAGGCTGCACAGACCGTTTGTCAGTCACATTTTTCTGGGGTGATCGGCGGCCATTTTGTGTCTTGTGGTGCGCCAGCACAAGCTGCGACCAAGTGCATTTAACCCTCAATGGTGTGGTTGTTTTTTGGCTAAAGCCTACATCAGGGTGAAGCTGTCACACCAAGTGCATTTAACCAGCAATAGTCTGTTCATTTTTTGGCCATATACTAAATCAGGGGCAAGCTGCGCCCGTCACCAAGTGCATTTAACCCTCAATGGTGTGGTTGTTTTTTGGCTAAAGCCTACATCAGGGTGAAGCTGTCACACCAAGTGCATTTAACCAGCAATAGTCTGTTTATTTTTTGGCCATATCCCAGTCTAATTCTGTCACTAAATCCATACCGGTCACCCAGCGCCTAAATACTAGGCCTCAAATTTATATCCCGCTAAATCTGTCCTTAGTGCTGTAGCTGGGCGAGTTATTTAGTGTCCGTTCAAGCACATTTCTTGTTCTGGGTTGAAATACAATTCCCAATTTAGCAATTTCATAATTTAGTGGTTTCTGCTATATCAGAGCTATTTGAAATCTATCCCTAAAAGGGTATATAATATTCAAGGTGCACATTGGGTCATTCAGAATAACTTCACACACACCCGCTACTGTGTATTTCCAAGTCTAATTCTGTCACTAAACCCATACCTGTCACCCAGCGCCTAAATACTAGGCCTCAAATTTATATCCAGCTAAATCTGTCCCTAGTGCTGTAGCTGGGCGAGTTATTTAGTGTCCGTTCAAGCACATTTCTTGTTCTGGGTTGAAATACAATTCCCAATTTAGCAATTTCATAATTTAGTGGTTTCTGCTATATCAGAGCTATTTGAAATCTATCCCTAAAAGGGTATATAATATTCAAGGTGCACATAGGGTCATTCAGAATAACTTCACACACACCGCTACTGTGCATTTCCAAGTCTAATTCTGTCACTAAATCCCATACCTGTCACCCAGCGCCTAAATACTAGGCCTCAAATTTATATCCAGCTAAATCTGTCCTTAGTGCTGTAGCTGGGCGAGTTATTTAGTGTCCGTTCAAGCACATTTCTTGTTCTGGGTTGAAATACAATTCCCAATTTAGCAATTTCATAATTTAGTGGTTTCTGCTATATCAGAGCTATTTGAAATCTATCCCTAAAAGGGTATATAATATTCAAGGTGCACATTGGGTCATTCAGAATAACTTCACACACACCCGCTACTGTGTATTTCCAAGTCTAATTCTGTCACTAAACCCATACCTGTCACCCAGCGCCTAAATACTAGGCCTCAAATTTATATCCAGCTAAATCTGTCCTTAGTGCTGTAGCTGGGCGAGTTATTTAGTGTCCGTTCAAGCACATTTCTTGTTCTGGGTTGAAATACAATTCCCAATTTAGCAATTTCATAATTTAGTGGTTTCTGCTATATCAGAGCTATTTGAAATCTATCCCTAAAAGGGTATATAATATTCAAGGTGCACATTGGGTCATTCAGAATAACTTCACACACACCCGCTACTGTGTATTTCCAAGTCTAATTCTGTCACTAAACCCATACCTGTCACCCAGCGCCTAAATACTAGGCCTCAAATTTATATCCAGCTAAATCTGTCCTAGTGCTGTAGCTGGGCGAGTTATTTAGTGTCCGTTCAAGCACATTTCTTGTTCTGGGTTGAAATACAATTCCCAATTTAGCAATTTCATAATTTAGTGGTTTCTGCTATATCAGAGCTATTTGAAATCTATCCCTAAAAGGGTATATAATATTCAAGGTGCACATTGGGTCATTCAGAATAACTTCACACACACCCGCTACTGTGTATTTCCAAGTCTAATTCTGTCACTAAACCCATACCTGTCACCCAGCGCCTAAATACTAGGCCTCAAATTTATATCCAGCTAAATCTGTCCTTAGTGCTGTAGCTGGGCGAGTTATTTAGTGTCCGTTCAAGCACATTTCTTGTTCTGGGTTGAAATACAATTCCCAATTTAGCAATTTCATAATTTAGTGGTTTCTGCTATATCAGAGCTATTTGAAATCTATCCCTAAAAGGGTATATAATATTCAAGGTGCACATTGGGTCATTCAGAATAACTTCACACACACCCGCTACTGTGTATTTCCAAGTCTAATTCTGTCACTAAACCCATACCTGTCACCCAGCGCCTAAATACTAGGCCTCAAATTTATATCCAGCTAAATCTGTCCCTAGTGCTGTAGCTGGGCGAGTTATTTAGTGTCCGTTCAAGCACATTTCTTGTTCTGGGTTGAAATACAATTCCCAATTTAGCAATTTCATAATTTAGTGGTTTCTGCTATATCAGAGCTATTTGAAATCTATCCCTAAAAGGGTATATAATATTCAAGGTGCACATTGGGTCATTCAGAATAACTTCACACACACCCGCTACTGTGTATTTCCAAGTCTAATTCTGTCACTAAACCCATACCTGTCACGCAGCGCCTAAATACTAGGCCTCAAATTTATATCCAGCTAAATCTGTCCCTAGTGCTGTAGCTGGGCGAGTTATTTAGTGTCCGTTCAAGCACATTTCTTGTTCTGGGTTGAAATACAATTCCCAATTTAGCAATTTCATAATTTAGTGGTTTCTGCTATATCAGAGCTATTTGAAATCTATCCCTAAAAGGGTATATAATATTCAAGGTGCACATTGGGTCATTCAGAATAACTTCACACACACCCGCTACTGTGTATTTCCAAGTCTAATTCTGGCACTAAACCCATACCTGTCACCCAGCGCCTAAATACTAGGCCTCAAATTTATATCCCGCTAAATCTGTCCTTAGTGCTGTAGCTGGGCGAGTTATTTAGTGTCCGTTCAAGCACATTTCTTGTTCTGGGTTGAAATACAATTCCCAATTTAGCAATTTCATATTTTAGTGGTTTCTGCTATATCAGAGCTATTTGAAATCTATCCCTAAAAGGGTATATAATATTCAAGGTGCACATTGGGTCATTCAGAATAACTTCACACACACCCGCTACTGTGTATTTCCAAGTCTAATTCTGGCACTAAACCCATACCTGTCACCCAGCGCCTAAATACTAGGCCTCAAATTTATATCCCGCTAAATCTGTCCTTAGTGCTGTAGCTGGGCGAGTTATTTAGTGTCCGTTCAAGCACATTTCTTGTTCTGGGTTGAAATACAATTCCCAATTTAGCAATTTCATAATTTAGTGGTTTCTGCTATATCAGAGCTATTTGAAATCTATCCCTAAAAGGGTATATAATATTCAAGGTGCACATAGGGTCATTCAGAATAACTTCACACACACGCTTCTGTGCATTTCCAAGTCTAATTCTGTCACTAAATCCATACCGGTCACCCAGCGCCTAAATACTAGGCCTCAAATTTATATCCCGCTGAATTTGAATACAATACATTGGGCCAAATAATATATTTGTTGTTGTGGTGAACCATAACAATGAGAAAAACATCTAGTAAGGGACGCGGACGTGGACATGGTCGTGGTGGTGTTAGTGGACCCTCTGGTGCTGGGAGAGGACGTGGCCGTTCTGCCACATCCACACGTCCTAGTGTACCAACTACCTCAGGTCCCAGTAGCCGCCAGAATTTACAGCGATATATGGTGGGGCCCAATGCCGTTCTAAGGATGGTAAGGCCTGAGCAGGTACAGGCATTAGTCAATTGGGTGGCCGACAGTGGATCCAGCACGTTCACATTATCTCCCACCCAGTCTTCTGCAGAAAGCGCACAGATGGCGCCTGAAAACCAACCCCATCAGTCTGTCACATCACCCCCATGCATACCAGGGAAACTGTCTCAGCCTCAAGTTATGCAGCAGTCTCTTATGCTGTTTGAAGACTCCGCTGGCAGGGTTTCCCAAGGGCATCCACCTAGCCCTTCCCCAGCGGTGAAAGACATAGAATGCACTGACGCACAACCACTTATGTTTCCTGATGATGAGGACATGGGAATACCACCTCAGCATGTCTCTGATGATGACGAAACACAGGTGCCAACTGCTGCGTCTTTCTGCAGTGTGCAGACTGAACAGGAGGTCAGGGATCAAGACTGGGTGGAAGACGATGCAGGGGACGATGAGGTCCTAGACCCCACATGGAATGAAGGTCGTGCCACTGACTTTCACAGTTCGGAGGAAGAGGCAGTGGTGAGACCGAGCCAACAGCGTAGCAAAAGAGGGAGCAGTGGGCAAAAGCAGAACACCCGCCGCCAAGAGACTCCGCCTGCTACTGACCGCCGCCATCTGGGACCGAGCACCCCAAAGGCAGCTTCAAGGAGTTCCCTGGCATGGCACTTCTTCAAACAATGTGCTGACGACAAGACCCGAGTGGTTTGCACGCTGTGCCATCAGAGCCTGAAGCGAGGCATTAACGTTCTGAACCTGAGCACAACCTGCATGACCAGGCACCTGCATGCAAAGCATGAACTGCAGTGGAGTAAACACCTTAAAACCAAGGAAGTCACTCAGGCTCCCCCTGCTACCTCTTCTGCTGCTGCCGCCTCGGCCTATTCTGCTGCTGCCGCCTCGGCCTCTTCCTCCGCCTCTGGAGGAACGTTGGCACCTGCCGCCCAGCAAACAGGGGATGTACCACCAACACCACCACCACCACCACCTCCGTCACCAAGCGTCTCAACCATGTCACACGCCAGCGTTCAGCTCTCCATCTCACAAACATTTGATAGAAAGCGTAAATTCCCACCTAGCCACCCTCGATCCCTGGCCCTGAATGCCAGCATTTCTAAACTACTGGCCTATGAAATGCTGTCATTCAGGCTGGTGGACACAGACAGCTTCAAACAGCTCATGTCGCTTGCTGTCCCACAGTATGTTGTTCCCAGCCGGCACTACTTCTCCAAGAGAGCCGTGCCTTCCCTGCACAACCAAGTATCCCATAAAATCAAGTGTGCACTGCGCAACGCCATCTGTAGCAAGGTCCACCTAACCACAGATACGTGGACCAGTAAGCACGGCCAGGGACGCTATATCTCCCTAACTGCACACTGGGTAAATGTAGTGGCAGCTGGGCCCCAGGCGGAGAGCTGTTTGGCGCACGTCCTTCCGCCGCCAAGGATCGCAGGGCAACATTCTTTGCCTCCTGTTGCCACCTCCTCCTTCTCGGCTTCCTCCTCCTCTTCTTCCACCTGCTCATCCAGTCAGCCACACACCTTCACCACCAACTTCAGCACAGCCCGGGGTAAACGTCAGCAGGCCATTCTGAAACTCATATGTTTGGGGGACAGGCCCCACACCGCACAGGAGTTGTGGCGGGGTATTGAACAACAGACCGACGAGTGGTTGCTGCCGGTGAGCCTCAAGCCCGGCCTGGTGGTGTGTGATAATGGGCGAAATCTCGTTGCAGCTCTGGGACTAGCCAATTTGACGCACATCCCTTGCTTGGCGCATGTGCTGAATTTGGTGGTGCAGAAGTTCATTCACAACTACCCCGACATGTCAGAGCTGCTGCATAAAGTGCGGGCCGTCTGTTCGCGCTTCCGGCGTTCACATCCTGCTGCTGCTCGCCTGTCTGCGCTACAGCGTAACTTCGGCCTTCCGCTCACCGCCTCATATGCGACGTGCCCACCAGGTGGAACTCCACCTTGCACATGCTGGACAGACTGTGCGAGCAGCAGCAGGCCATAGTGGAGTTTCAGCTGCAGCACGCACGGGTCAGTCGCACTACAGAACAGCACCACTTCACCACCAATGACTGGGCCTCCATGCGAGACCTGTGTGCCCTGTTGCGCTGTTTCGAGTACTCCACCAACATGGCCAGTGGCGATGACACCGTTATCAGCGTTACAATACCACTTCTATGTCTCCTTGAGAAAACACTTAGGGCGATGATGGAAGAGGAGGTGGCCCAGGAGGAGGAGGAGGAGGAGGAAGAGGGGTCATTTTTAGCACTTTCAGGCCAGTCTCTTCGAAGTGACTCAGAGGGAGGTTTTTGGCAACAGCAGAGGCCAGGTACAAATGTGGCCAGCCAGGGCCCACTACTGGAGGACGAGGAGGACGAGGATGAGGAGGAGGTGGAGGAGGATGAGGATGAAGCATGGTCACAGCGGGGTGGCACCCAACGCAGCTCGGGTCCATCACTGGTGCGTGGCTGGGGGGAAAGGCAGGACGATGACGATACGCCTCCCACAGAGGACAGCTTGTCCTTACCCCTGGGCAGCCTGGCACACATGAGCGACTACATGCTGCAGTGCCTGCGCAACGACAGCAGAGTTGCCCACATTTTAACCTGTGCGGACTACTGGGTTGCCACCCTGCTGGATCCACGCTACAAAGACAATGTGCCCACCTTACTTCCTGCACTGGAGCGTGATAGGAAGATGCGCGAGTACAAGCGCACGTTGGTAGACGCGCTACTGAGAGCATTCCCAAATGTCACAGGGGAACAAGTGGAAGCCCAAGGCCAAGGCAGAGGAGGAGCAAGAGGTCGCCAAGGCAGCTGTGTCACGGCCAGCTCCTCTGAGGGCAGGGTTAGCATGGCAGAGATGTGGAAAACTTTTGTCAACACGCCACAGCTAACTGCACCACCACCTGATAAGCAACGTGTTAGCAGGAGGCAACATTTCACTAACATGGTGGAACAGTACGTGTGCACACCCCTCCACGTACTGACTGATGGTTCGGCCCCATTCAACTTCTGGGTCTCTAAATTGTCCACGTGGCCAGAGCTAGCCTTTTATGCCTTGGAGGTGCTGGCCTGCCCGGCAGCCAGCGTTTTGTCTGAACGTGTATTCAGCACGGCAGGGGGCGTCATTACAGACAAACGCAGCCGCCTGTCTACAGCCAATGTGGACAAGCTGACGTTCATAAAAATGAACCAGGCATGGATCCCACAGGACCTGTCCGTCCCTTGTCCAGATTAGACATTAACTACCTCCCCATAACCATATATTATTGGACTCCAGGGCACTTCCTCATTCAATCCTATTTTTATTTTCATTTTACCATTATATTGCGAGGCTACCCAAAGTTGAATGAACCTCTCCTCTGCCTGTGTGCTAGGCCTAAATATATGCCAATGGACTGTTGCAGTGGTGGCTGACATGAAGCCTGATTCTCTGCTATGACATGCAGACTAATTCTCTGCTGACATGAAGCCAGATTGTCTGTTACGGGACCTCTCTCCTCTGCCTGGGTGCTGGGCCTAAATTTATGACAATGGACTGTTGCAGTGGTGGCTGACGTGAAGCCTGATTCTCTGCTATGACATGCAGACTGATTCTCTGCTGACATGAAGCCAGATCGTCTGTTACGGGACCTCTCTGCTCTGCCTGTGTGCTAGGCCTAAATATATGCCAATGGACTGTTGCAGTGGTGGGTGACGTGAAGCCTGATTCTCTGCTATGACATGCAGACTGATTCTCTGCTGACATGAAGCCAGATTGTCTGTTACGGGACCTCTCTCCTCTGCCTGTGTGCTAGGCCTAAATATATGCCAATGGACTGTTGCAGTGGTGGCTGACGTGAAGCCTCATTCTCTGCTATGACATGCAGACTGATTCTCTGCTGACATGAAGCCAGATCGTCTGTTACGGGACCTCTCTGCTCTGCCTGTGTGCTAGGCCTAAATATATGCCAATGGACTGTTGCAGTGGTGGGTGACGTGAAGCCTGATTCTCTGCTATGACATGCAGACTGATTCTCTGCTGACATGAAGCCAGATTGTCTGTTACGGGACCTCTCTCCTCTGCCTGTGTGCTAGGCCTAAATATATGCCAATGGACTGTTGCAGTGGTGGCTGACGTGAAGCCTCATTCTCTGCTATGACATGCAGACTAATTCTCTGCTGACATGAAGCCAGATTGTCTGTTACGGGACCTCTCTCCTCTGCCTGGGTGCTGGGCCTAAATTTATGACAATGGACTGTTGCAGTGGTGGCTGACGTGAAGCCTGATTCTCTGCTATGACATGCAGACTGATTCTCTGCTGACATGAAGCCAGATTGTCTGTTACGGGACCTCTCTCCTCTGCCTGTGTGCTAGGCCTAAATATATGCCAATGGACTGTTGCAGTGGTGGCTGACGTGAAGCCTCATTCTCTGCTATGACATGCAGACTAATTCTCTGCTGACATGAAGCCAGATTGTCTGTTACGGGACCTCTCTCCTCTGCCTGGGTGCTGGGCCTAAATTTATGACAATGGACTGTTGCAGTGGTGGCTGACGTGAAGCCTGATTCTCTGCTATGACATGCAGACTGATTCTCTGCTGACATGAAGCCAGATTGTCTGTTACGGGACCTCCCTCCTCTGCCTGTGTGCTGGGCCTAAATATATGCCAATGGACTGTTGCAGTGGTGGCTGACGTGAAGCCTCATTCTCTGCTATGACATGCAGACTGATTCTCTGCTGACATGAAGACAGATTCTCTGTTACGGGACCTCCCTCCTCTGCCTGGGTGCTGGGCCTAAATATATGCCAATGGACTGTTGCAGTGGTGGGTGACGTGAAGCCTCATTCTCTGCTATGACATGCAGACTGATTCTCTGCTGACATGAAGCCAGATCGTCTGTTACGGGACCTCTCTGCTCTGCCTGTGTGCTAGGCCTAAATATATGCCAATGGACTGTTGCAGTGGTGGGTGACGTGAAGCCTCATTCTCTGCTATGACATGCAGACTGATTCTCTGCTGTCATGAAGCCAGATTGTCTGTTACGGGACCTCTCTGCTCTGCCTGTGTGCTAGGCCTAAATATATGCCAATGGACTGTTGCAGTGGTGGGTGACGTGAAGCCTCATTCTCTGCTATGACATGCAGACTGATTCTCTGCTGACATGAAGCCAGATTGTCTGTTACGGGACCTCTCTCCTCTGCCTGTGTGTGTGCTGGGCCTAAATATATGCCAATGGACTGTTGCAGTGGTGGCTGACGTGAAGCCTCATTCTCTGCTATGACATGCAGACTGATTCTCTGCTGACATTAAGCCAGATTGTCTGTTACGGGACCTCTCTCCTCTGCCTGGGTGCTGGGCCTAAATATATGCCAATGGACTGTTGCAGTGGTGGCTGACGTGAAGCCTCATTCTCTGCTATGACATGCAGACTAATTCTCTGCTGACATGAAGACAGATTCTCTGTTACGGGACCTCCCTCCTCTGCCTGGGTGCTGGGCCTAAATATATGCCAATGGACTGTTGCAGTGGTGGCTGACGTGAAGCCTCATTCTCTGCTATGACATGCAGACTGATTCTCTGCTGACATGAAGCCAGATTCTCTGTTACGGGACCTCTCTCCTCTGCCTGTGTGTGTGCTGGGCCTAAATATATGCCAATGGACTGTTGCAGTGGTGGCTGACGTGAAGCCTCATTCTCTGCTATGACATGCAGACTAATTCTCTGCTGACATGAAGACAGATTCTCTGTTACGGGACCTCCCTCCTCTGCCTGGGTGCTGGGCCTAAATATATGCCAATGGACTGTTGCAGTGGTGGCTGACGTGAAGCCTCATTCTCTGCTATGACATGCAGACTAATTCTCTGCTGACATGAAGACAGATTCTCTGTTACGGGACCTCTCTCCTCTGCCTGGGTTCCGGGGCCTAAATATCTGAGAATGGACTGTTCCAGTGGTGGGTGACGGGAAGCCAGATTCTCTGCTATGGAACCTCTCTCCAATTGATTTTGGTTAATTTTTATTTATTTAATTTTTATTTTAATTCATTTCCCTATCCACATTTGTTTGCAGGGGATTTACCTACATGTTGCTGCCTTTTGCAGCCCTCTAGCTCTTTCCTGGGCTGTTTTACAGCCTTTTTAGTGCCGAAAAGTTCGGGTCCCCATTGACTTCAATGGGGTTCGGGTTCGGGACGAAGTTCGGGTCGGGTTCGGATCCCGAACCCGAACATTTCCGGGATGTTCGGCCGAACTTCTCGAACCCGAACATCCAGGTGTTCGCTCAACTCTAGTTATCAACGCTCAGTTCAGAAGCCTGCATCTCTGATGGTATGGGGTTGCATGAGTGCGTGTGGCATGGGCAGCTTGCATGTCTGGAAAGGCACCATCAATGCAGAAAAATATATTCAGGTTCTAGAACAACATCTGCTCCCATCCAGACGTCATCTCTTTCAGGGAAGACCCTGCATTTTTCAACAAGATAATGCCAGACCACATTCTGCATCAATCACAACATCATGGCTGCGTAGGAGAAGGATCCGGGTACTGAAATGGCCAGTCTGCAGTCCAGATCTTTCACCTATAGAGAACATTTGGCGCATCATAAAGAGGAAGGTGCAACAAAGAAGGCCCAAGACGATTGAGCAGTTAGAGGCCAGTATTAGACAAGAATGGGAGAGCATTCCTATTTCTAAACTTGAGAAACTGGTCTCCTCGGTCCCCAGACATCTGTTGAGTGTTGTAAGAAGAAGGGGAGATGCCACACCGTGGTGAAAATGGCCTTGTCCCAACTTTTTGGGGATTTGTTGACACCATGATATTCTGATTCAACATATTTTTCCCTTAAAATGGTACATTTTCTCAGTTTAAACTTTTGTTCCGTGATTTATGTTCTATTCTGAATAAAATATTAGAAGTTGGCACCTCCACATCATTGCATTCAGTTTTTATTTACGATTTGTATAGTGTCCCAACTTTTTTGGAATCCGGTTTGTAGTAATAGAGTAATGAGCGAGCACTCATACACTTGGCACCCAGATTGACATGTGCAGAAAATATTTATTAAATCCCCATAAAATACAAGTAATAAAATTTATAAGAACAATGTAGCAATAATATACAACATTACAGTCACATATATTATGGTAGATATGATCGACACTATATTCATATGACTCAATAGTGTCGATAAATTCAATAATATATATCACACCAAAAAACTTCAAGTATATGCTGTTATTTGGGAAGAGGGGGTATTATCTTCTAGCACTCTATCCCAATTTGGAAAACTGAATGTCACTGAAAATGTTGTAGGTGTATTCACTGGGAGCGCAACATGTTCATAAAGTGTCCACAGGAATCCTGATAATGTGAAAAGTCTCTTATAGCATATCCTTTTAAAGTCGATATGAGCTTTGAATTGAAGAAAACTTTAAATCGATATTTGGCTTACCGTCTAGCGTCTGCTGTCTCCCTATTGCTTCAATGGAGCTTTAAATATTTGCCGGCTTATTCAGTCGCTCCATACAGCAAGCTGGTTTAAATTTCGCGGGAGTTCCAAAGATCGCAGGAGTTGCCACTCTGTTCCGCAATTTCCTTTGGTGCAGCTTTCGACGATAAGAATAGTTAATCCTTTACTGTAGAAATTTTCTTCTGTATGGCCATACAGTATTATCGGAGGCTTTTCAATGCAGGTACATCACTTGTTTCACCATACGCGTTACGGGTAGATTCACTCTCCCTTCCTCAGTGGTCAAGTGTCTGCCTGCCTGGCCTCCATTTTTATCCATTCCTTTAATTGCTTCCCAAATCTCGGACACCTGTTGTTCATGCTACTCCCAGTTGGCCAGAGAATCCTCCCACATAATCAGGGGATAATTCCATACAGCCTTAAAAAAAAAAATGGATTATTTTTTTTCCTTTTTTCCTTCTTGCAGTTTCCATGCGTTTTTTATGCGTTTTTTGGGGGGACACATGCGTTTTTTGGCCCAGATGTCCCAATTGGTGTGATATATTATTGTGTGAAATATAAACTTGATATCTGATTGCTAACACTTATAAAATGACTTTTTATAATAAAATATTATTAAACAGATTTTCAAGATTAAAATATCAATATAAAAATGTAAAACAATAAATAATAAATGTGAGGAATCGTGAAAGTTTCATAGGAATCCTAGAGTTTGATACAATTATTCGGATACATTTATTATTTATTGTTTTACATTTTTATATTGATATTTTAATCTTGAAAATCTGTTTAATAATATTTTATTATAAAAAGTCATTTTATAAGTGTTAGCAATCAGATATCAAGTTTATATTTCACACAATAATATATCACACCAATTGGGACATCTGGGCCAAAAAACGCATGTGTCCCCCCAAAAAACGCATAAAAAACGCATGGAAACTGCAAGAAGGAAAAAAGGAAAAAAAATAATCCATTTTTTTTTTTAAGGCTGTATGGAATTATCCCCTGATTATGTGGGAGGATTCTCTGGCCAACTGGGAGTAGCATGAACAACAGGTGTCCGAGATTTGGGAAGCAATTAAAGGAATGGATAAAAATGGAGGCCAGGCAGGCAGACACTTGACCACTGAGGAAGGGAGAGTGAATCTACCCGTAACGCGTATGGTGAAACAAGTGATGTACCTGCATTGAAAAGCCTCCGATAATACTGTATGGCCATACAGAAGAAAATTTCTACAGTAAAGGATTAACTATTCTTATCGTCGAAAGCTGCACCAAAGGAAATTGCGGAACAGAGTGCGCTCCCAGTGAATACTGTTGCGCTCCCAGTGAATACACCTACAACATTTTCTGTGCTAAATTGCGTGCAATTGTTTGGCCGCTGTTGCACGGGCGCAGACTACAGTGTCCACTGCGCCTGCGCGAGACTACGGAGCAGAGATTACATGACGTCAGGATAGTGCAGTGAATAAATTAAGTAGCAGGCGGTGCTGGGCTCCGGATCGATGGGCGCGGCTGGGCTCCAGGAGATCGTGGGACAACCTCTTGGGCTCCTGACAGAGGTGATTGACATATGAATAAGATCGATTTTTATAAGAATATAAGGCACACAGAGCATAAACAGAGGGATCATTGTAAACACTGCATGAAGACTAATGGACACATATAAATATCTACATATAATTAATTCTGGTGACAGAATCCCTTTAATTATCATGAGCATAAAGCCTAGCCTGCTCCTCCTCACTCACCGGAAGCCCCTGACACCAGGAGAGGTATGGAGTGGGTAGTGGACTCAGCATGCATGTTGGTACTTGCATCCTCTGTATTCAATGGAGGCCATTTTGGCGCCAAAAATGATAAAAACCAAAGTGGACCCAGTGGTCACTGTCATGGCACTTAACAGGTAGAACTTAGTGTTAGGTTCCCTTCTTACAGAGATCGGCTAGACGTGCGGCAGATGGGCTCAAATAATTTTGTACAAAATGTATTTGCCAAGCATCTCTACTTTATTAGCATAGAATTAGCATTCCAATATGTTTTTGTACTTTATTTAGTTCGCAGAGAGCTGTTGCATTTTATGTTGTGACATCTCCTGTGTAACGTTTGTGCATCCTAAATATATGTGACATTCAGTGCAATTGTTTGGCCCCCGGTGACAGTGACATTACCTGCGCTACATCTCCTGTATAACGTTTGCGCATCCTAAATATCTGTCACATTCAGTGTAATTCATTTGCGCATACAAAACCTGCGCTACTTTACGTGTGACATACTTACAAGCATATATACCATTTAATATGCTCAAGGCGAGCAGTAAGGGACGGGGAAGTGGTCGTGCTGCTGATGGTGCACACAGAGGCCATGGCCCTGGGTGTGGTGAAACTGTGCCTGCTGCCAGAGCACAAGAAACACACTCATCCACGATACCTAGCTTCATGTCCCAGTTTGCAAGGCGGCCCAGGACACCACTCTAGAAGTCAGACCAGTGCTACCGAGTGGTCGGTTGGATTGCAGCAGATAATGCTTCCAGTCGGTTAAGCACCACCCTGTCTTCAGTAGCCAAGAGTCAGATCAACAGAATGCTCATCCTGATCCTCCTTCCTCCCACCATGGAGAGTCTTGGCAAACAAGTGATCCCACACTCGGATCTCCTGAGGAGCTCTTTTCAGCGACATTCCTTGATTTGGGGCCGCTTGAAGAGCGACATGAGAAGATCTTGTGCCCTGATTCAAACTCTTGAGCATCCACAGTCAGAAGAAGATAACGGTGGGGAACGGCAATTAGTGTTTCACAAGGTGGATGATGATGATGAGACACAGTTGCCAATAAGTCAACGGCAATTAGTGTCTCATGAGGTTGATGATGAGGATGAGACACAGTTGTCAATAAGTGAGGTTCTTGTTAGGTCAACAAGTCAGGAGGATGAGCAGAGTGAGAAAGTGGAAGAGAAGGTGGTGGACCATGAAATCAGTGACTCAACTTGGGAAGATGGCAAACCGAGCGAGGACAGCAGTACAGAGGGGGAGGGATCTGCAGCACCGCAACAGGCTGAAAGAGGCCCACAACTGTTCCCCCGAGCACCCCCTTGCAGAAATATCCCTTGCCAAGGAGTAGGTGTTCTGCAGTCTGGCGCTTTTTTGAGGAAAAAGCGGAAGATAAAAGAATTGTCATTTGAAGCCTGCGCCGTACCAAAATGAGCAGGGGCGTGAACACTAGCAACCTCCCCACCACCAGCATGTTCCGCCACATGGCATCAAAGCACCCTAATAGGTGGGCCGAACACCTGGGTCCACAATCAGTGTCTGCAGGTCACACCACTGCCTCCTCTTCCCCTGTGTTACGTGCTGCTGGCCAATCCCCTGTTCAAGACGCAGGCCTCCAGCCCTGCACCTGGACCTTCGCAAACACCATCAGCTAGCACGTCCACTTCTGTGTCCCAGCGCAGCGTACAGATATCTATACCCCAGGCCTTTGAACGAAAGCGCAAATATACAGCCACACACCCACAGACCATAGCACTAAATTCGCACCATTCCAAATTGCTGGCCCTGGAAATGTTGCTATTTAGGCTTGTGGACACTAAGGCTTTCCGCATCCTAGTGGCGACCGTCCCTTGTTACTCAGTCCCCAGCCGCCCCTGCCTTACACCAGCATGTGTCCCGTAACATCAACCATGCCCTGACCAACGCAGTTATTAGGAAGGTCCACTTAACTAATGACACATGGACAAGTGCTTGTGGCCAGGGACGCTACATTTTCCTGACGGCACACTGGGTGAACGCTGTGGAGGCTGGGAGCGAGTCATACCCTGGGATGGCACAGGTGATTCCGACGCCAAGGATTGCGGGCCCTACTTCCATCAGGATTTCCGCCACCACCTACATTAGTGGCTGCAACCCCCCTTCTCCTCTTCCGCATCCTCCTCCACTTCCACCTCTGAATTCTCATCTTGCAGCACCAGTCAGCCATCAGTCAGTAGCTGGAAGCAATGTAGCACTGCAGTGGGGAAGCGGCCACAGGCCTGGCTGAAACTAATTTGCTTAGGTGACAAACAGCACACCGCCGCAGATCTGTGGCAGGGTATAAGGGACCAGACTGAGCTGTGGCTCTCGCCACACAACCTAGAACCAGGCATGGTTGTGTCTGATAATGGCAGTAACTTGGTGGCGGCTTTGGAGCTCGGCAAGCTCACACACATACCATGCCTAGCCCACGTGTTCAACTTAGTGGTTCAGCAGTTTGTCAAAACCTACCCCAATTTGCCTGAGCTACTGGTGAAGGTGAGACACGTGTGTGCCCATTTCTGAAAGTGATCTACAGCTGCCGCCGGTCTGGCAACGCTACAGCAGCACTTGCAATTGCCAGCTCACCGACTGTTGTGTGACGTGAGCACGCGCTGGAACTCCACGTTCCACATGTTGGCCAGGCTTTGAGATCAGCAGAGGGCAGTAGTGGAATACCAGCTGCAACATGGTCGTCGCCTTTCCAGTCAGCTTCCGCTCTTCACAAGCGATGAGTGGGCATGGATGTCTGACCTCTGTGAGGTTTTACGCAACTTTGAGGAATCAACACAGATGGTGAGCGGCGATTCTGCTATTATCAGTCTAACCATCCCACTTCTGTGTCTACTGAAACGCTCGCTGCTCACATTGAAGGTGGACGCTTTGCATGTGGCAGAGGTGGGAATGGGGGAAGACAGAACACAGGGTGATAGCCATACCACCCTCATTTCGTCTTCTCAGTGCAAATTGGATGATGATGATGATGAGGAGGAGGAGACAGTTGCCTCCGCTACAGAGGGTAGTACCTATAGCAGGTTTATTCCATCTGTTCAGGTGGATGGGCCAAAGAGGAGGAAGAGGATGAGAGTCATCCTCCTGATGAGGACAGCGAAGTCTTGCCTGTTGGTACTCTGGCACACATGGCTGACTTTATGTTAGGCTGCCTTTCATGTGACCCTCGCATTATACGCATTTTGGCCAACACCGATTACTGGTTGCTCACCCTTCTCAACTCCCGCTACAAAGAGAACTTCTCATCTCTCATTCCTGTGGTGGAGAGGACTAGCAAATTGGTGCAATACTAGAAGGTTCTTGTGGAAAAATGGCTCCAAAATTTTCTATCTGACAACGCTGGCGGCAGAGTAGGTAGTTCCTTGGGCAACCAAGGAGGGGAGATGATGAGAACACACAGTAGTACCAACAGAGGCAGGGCAACACTCTCCAAGGCCTGGGACAGTTTCATGACACCCCGCCAGCACCCTCATCCTGATGCGCGGCCTAGTGTCACAAGGAGGGAAAAGTTTTGGAAGATGATGAAGGAGCATACGTAGCAGACCGTGTCAGCATCCTCAGTGATCCATCTGTGCCTTACAACTATTCGGTTTCCAAGCTGGACACGTGGCACGAACTGGCGCTCTACGCCTTGGAGGTGCTGGCCTGCCCTGCCGCCAGCGTTTTGTCAGAGCGGGTAGTTAGTGCTGCTGGTGGCATTATAACTGATAAGCGCATCCGCCTGTCAACTGAAAATGCTGACAGGTTGACTCTTATCAAAATGAACAAGGCCTGGATTGCCCCTGACCTCTCTACTCCACCAGAGGAAAGTGGCTGAACATAAAGGCACTATAAATTTGGCTTTTATGGTGTATTGAATACATTGTATTCCCATGCACCCCTTCCACCACAAAAAAGGGTATATGCTCAATCTTCCTTTTCTCCTCCTCCATCATATCAACATGCTTATTAGGCTGCCCTCGCTCCTAATGTTCTAGAGGGTCAGCTAAGCAGCAGACCCTTACCCTAATGTTTTAAATGGTCAGTAGAGATGTCGCGAACATAAAATTTTCCATTCACGAACAGCGAACGCAAATTTTCGCAAATGTTCGCGAACGGGCGAACCAGGCGAACCGCCATTGACTTCAATGGGCAGGCGAATTTTAAAACCCACAGGGACTCTTTCTAGCCACAGTAGTGATGGAAAAGTTGTTTCAAGGGGACTAACACCTGGACTGTGGCATGCCGGAGGGGGATCCATGGCAAAACTCCCATGGAAAATTACATCGTTGACGCAGAGTTGGATTTTAATCCATAAAGGGCATAAATCACCTAACAATCCAATTTTTTTTTTTAAAACATCCAGCGTGTGTATACTATCAGGTATGATGTTGTATCGATCAGGTAGTGTAAGGGTTACGCCCGCTTCACAGACATTGACAGACCAAACTCCCCTTTTAATGCACCGCAAACCACCGCAAACAGTCCATTTGCCCAACTGCAAACTCCCCATTTGTACAAGGTTGGATACCAAGCTAGCCATGTCCCGTTGATGTCATTGAAGGTTTCTTCCTCCACCCAGCCACGTACAACACCAAGGGTCCCGGAAAGGTGAATTGAATAGATTTTTCGAATGGGGAGATGGTTAAAAAAACGCTGGCTCCCTCCCCTTTGTTTGAATCCACGGTCACTGCCTCTGCGCCGTGCAATTTACTGTCACACCCGATATGAGTGGTATTTCCTGTAGTTCTCTCTTCTCATCAGTTTAATCCCTGTTACGTGACGTCCCCAATCTGGGGTCCATTTATTAAATAGATTTTTCGAACGGGGAGATGGTTAAAAAATTGCTGGCTCCCTTCCCTTTGTTTGAATCCACGCCACAGTCACTGCGTCTGCGCCGTGCAATTTACTGTCACACCCGATATGAGTGGTATTTTCTGTAGTACTATTCTCATCAGTTTAATCCCTGTTACGTCCCATATCAGGGATTGCCTTTTGTGAAAAAAAAATTTGGCCGGGTATCTTCGACTGCCTTCACAGTGACAGACGAAACTCTGATACACCAAACTGAATTGATTTTAGGAACCGGGAGATGGAAAAAGCAGCTTGGTCGCTCCTCTTACTCCCAAGTTGGGGCACTGCGCGTGCACGGAGCACTGTGCTGTGACACCCTATATGAGTGGTGTCTTAACTAGTACTATTCCTATCAGTTTAATCCATGTTACCTCCCCTATCCGGGGACGTGTGTCGAATTGATTAACCATTGTCGAATTAACAAACCATTACGACATCCTGGAATAATTTAGTTCTGAGCTCTGTACTTGCTTTGTATTGGAATTGTTGGGATTTTTTAAATTGTCTGCATTATTTCTAATAAACTATTAAGAGACTTTATTATGATTTTTTTTATTTTATGTATTAAAAACCCATACAACTTAAAAAAAGATAAATAAAAAAATTTACGTTTTTTCTATAAAAAAACATCCAACCGTCCCGATCGCTTTTGGTCTGATCATAATGAAGCAACGGCCTTATCATCTGGGGTGTGGCAACATTGCCAACACACTCATAGAGGTGATGATCGCTTCATTGTGATACGCAAGCCCCTTCACCACAACAAGGTAATGATCACGAAGGGGAATTGACACTTGTATGTGCCTTTTTTTTGTTTTGTTTTTGCAGCCACAGTGCAGCACCAGAGGCCAGAAAAATTAGGCATGTGCACATGCCTGAAAAACGGTAATTTGGTAACATTTCCGCCACTTTCTGCTTATACCGGGGGTCTAGTAGCGTGGCCACCCAGTACAGGTCGTTCTCCTTCATCCTTTTTATACGAGGGTCCCTCAACAGACATGACAGCATGAAAGACCCCATTTGCACAAGGTTGGATGCCGAGCTACTCATTTCCCGTTCCTCTTCCTCACTGATGTCATTTACGGTCTGTTCTTCCCCCCAGCCACGTACAAGACCACAGGTCCCAGATAGGTGACAAAAATGAGCACCCTGGGATGCCTGCTGTGGTTGGTCTTCCTCCTCCTCAAAGCCACATTCCTCCTCTGACTCCTCTTCCTCATACTCTTCTTGCAGAGTTGCCGCAGGTCTGGCAAGCGATGATGACAAGGCTTTTTCTGGTGGTGATGGTGACCACAACTCTTCCTCTTCACACTCATCTACAGCCTGATCCAGCACTCTTCGCAGGGCACGCTCTAGGAAGAAAACAAATGGGATGAGGTCGCTGATGGTGCCTTCGGTGTGACTGACTAGGTTTGTCACCTCCTCAAAAGGACGCATGAGCCTACAGGCATTGCGCATGAGCGTCCAGTAACGTGGCAAAAAAATTCCCAGCTCAGCAGAGGCTGTCCTAGCACCCCGGTCATACAAATACTCGTTGGCGGCTTTTTCTTGTTGGAGCAGGCGGTCGAACATTAGGAGTGTTGAATTCCAATGTGTCGGGCTGTCGCAAATCAAGCGCCTCACTGGCATGTTGTTTCGGCGCTGAATGTCTGCAAAGTGTGCCATGTTCGTGTAGGAACGCCTGAAATGGCCACACACCTTCCTGGCCTGCTTGAGGACGTCCTGTAAGCCTGGGTACTTAGACACAAAGCGTTGTACGATGATATTCAACACATGTGCCATGCACAACACACGTGACAACTTGCCCAAATTCAATGCCGCCAACAAATTGCTTCCATTGTCACACACCACTTTGCCGATCTCCAGTTGGTGCGGGGTCAGCCACTGATCCACATGTGCGTTCAGGGCGGACAGGAGTGCTGGTCCGGTGTGGCTCTCTGCTTTCAGGCAAGTCAACCCCAAGACAGCGTGACACTGTCGTATCCGGGATGTGGAATAGCCCCTGGGGAGCTGGGGGGGTTCAGTTGATGTGCAGCCAGACGCCGCAGCAGAGGAGGACTCAGCCGAGGAGGTTATGGAAGAGGATGGAGTAGGAGGAGTAGAGGAGGTGGCAGTAGGCCTGCCTGCAAGTCGTGGCGGTGTCACCAACTCCGCTGCAGAGACACGCATTCCATGCTTGGCAGCCGTCAGCAGGTTGATCCAATGCGCAGTGTAGGTGATATACCTGCCCTGAGCGTGCTTTGCAGACCAGGTATCAGTGGTCAGATAGACCCGTGCCCCAACACTGTATGCCAGAGATGCCATAACTTCCTTTTCAATCACTGAGTAGAGGTTTGGGATTGCCTTATTAGAAAAAACATTTCATCCGGGTACCTTCCACTGTGGTGTCCCAATAGCGACAAATTTTTTGAAGGCCTCAGACTCCACCAGCTGGTATGGTAAAAGCTGGCGGGCTAAGAGTTCCGTCAAGCCAGTTGTCAGACGCCAGGCAAGGGGGTGACTCTGTGACATTGGTTTCTTACGCTCAAACATTTCCTTAACAGACTCCTGACTGTGGGCAGATGAGCAGGAACTGCTGAAGGTGAGAGGCGGAGTGGCGGGTGGTTGAGAGGTGGCAAGGAGGACAGCAGTGGTTGACGTGGCTGAAGATGCTGGACCAGGAGGAGGATGGTGGCTTTGAGCTTGTGTGCTGCTTCTACTTGTCATCATGTGTTGATCCCATAGGCGTTTGTGATGTGCCATCATGTGCCTTTGCAAAGCAGTTGTACCGAGGTGGGTATTGGATTTCCCACGACTCCGTTTCTTTTGGCACAGGTTGAAAATGGCATCGCTGTTGTCAGAGGCAGACACACAAGAAAAATGCCACACTGCTGAGCTTTGCAATGACGGCATTCTGGTGGTGGCCACAGCATGCGTTGATTGGCGTGCTGTCTGGCTGACCCCGGGTGCCGATACATGCTGTCTGACTGTGCCACTAGCTCCTTGTGACGATCTCCCCCTGCTTCCAACTCGTCTCCTCCTCCTCTCTGTCTCCCCTTCTGAACTTTCCCCCTCTTCTTCTTCTCTTCAAGCAGGCACCCACGTGGCATCCACGGACACATCGTCATCATCAACCGCTTCACTTGTATCTGACACCTCAGCAAAGGAAGCAGCAGCGGGTACAACATCATCATCATCATCACACTGTACGTCCATGTGTGTAATGCTGCCTGACTGAGACATATCCCTGTTATCTACATCCTCTGGCAATAATGGTTGCACATCACTAATTTCATCCAACTGATGTGTAAATAACTCCTCTGAGGGATCAAGTGAAGCGGCTGTGGTGGTAGTGGTGGCTGTGGTGGTGGTCGCGGCGGGCGGGAGAGTGGTAACATGAGAGCAGGTGACCAAAGCTGAGCTGGAGGAGGATGGAGCGTCAAGGTTCTTAGCGGAAGCTGTTGAAGATTGGGTGTCCTGTGTAAGCCAGTCAACTATTTTCTCCGAATTTTTTGGGTTCAGGGTACGTGGCCTCTGAACACTGGGCATTATTCCAGGGCCAGTGGAAATCACAGCACCACGACCATGACGGCCCCTGCGGGGTGGCCTGCCTCTGCCTGTCATTTTTTTATTAGATAAGTGTTACTATTAGGGATGAGCGAACTCGAACTGTATAGTTCGGGTTCGTACCGAATTTTGGGGTGTCCGTGACACGGACCCGAACCCGGACATTTTCGTAAAAGTCCGGGTTCGGGTTCGGTGTTCGTTGCTTTCTTGGCGCTTTTGTGACGCTTTCTTGGCGCTTTTTGAAAGGCTGCAAAGCAGCCAATCAACAAGCGTCATACTACTTGCCCCAAGAGGCCATCACAGCCATGCCTACTATTGGCATGGCTGTGATTGGCCAGAGCACCATGTGACCCAGCCTCTATTTAAGCTGGAGTCACATAGCGCCGCCCGTCACTCTGCTCTGATTAGCGTAGGGAGAGGTTGCGGCTGCGACAGTAGGGCGAGATTAGGCAGATTAACTCCTCCAAAGGACTTGATTATTGATCGATCTGCAGCTGTGGATCATTGAGCTGCTGATCCTCAATTGCTCACTGTTTTTAGGCTGCACAGACCGTTTGTCAGTCACATTTTTCTGGGGTGATCGGCGGCCATTTTGTGTCTTGTGGTGCGCCAGCACAAGCTGCGACCAAGTGCATTTAACCCTCAATGGTGTGGTTGTTTTTTGGCTAAAGCCTACATCAGGGTGAAGCTGTCACACCAAGTGCATTTAACCAGCAATAGTCTGTTTATTTTTTGGCCATATACTACATCAGGGGCAAGCTGCGCCTGTCACCAAGTGCATTTAACCCTCAATGGTGTGGTTGTTTTTTGGCTAAAGCCTACATCAGGGTGAAGCTGTCACACCAAGTGCATTTAACCAGCAATAGTCTGTTCATTTTTTGGCCATATACTAAATCAGGGGCAAGCTGCGCCTGTCACCAAGTGCATTTAACCCTCAGTAGTGTGGTTGGTCAAGCTGTGACACCAACTGCATTTAACCAGCAATAGTCTGTTCATTTTTTGGCCATATACTACATCAGGGGCAAGCTGCGCCCGTCACCAAGTACATTTAACCAGCAATAGTGTGGTTATTTTTTGGCCATATCCCAGTCTAATTCTGTCACTAAATCCATACCGGTCACCCAGCGGCTAAATACTAGGCCTCAAATTTATATCCCGCTAAATCTCTCGTTACCGCTGTACTGTTGTGGCTGGGAAAGTTATTTAGTGTCCGCCAAAGCACATTTTTTGTTCTGGGTTGAAATACAATTCCCAATTTAGCAATTTCATAATTTAGTGGTTCCTGCTATATCAGAGCTATTTGAAATCTATCCCTAAAAGGGTATATAATATTCAAGGTGCACATAGGGTCATTCAGAATAACTTCACACACACGCTACTGTGCATTTCCAAGTCCAATTCTGTCACTAAATCCATACCGGTCACCCAGCGCCTAAATACTAGGCCTCAAATTTATATCCCGCTGAATTTGAATACAATACATTGGGCCAAATAATATTGAGGAAAACATCTAGTAAGGGACGCGGACGTGGACATGGTCGTGGTGGTGTTAGTGGACCCTCTGGTGCTGGGAGAGGACGTGGCCGTTCTGCCACATCCACACGTCCTAGTGTACCAACTACCTCAGGTCCCAGTAGCCGCCAGAATTTACAGCGATATATGGTGGGGCCCAATGCCGTTCTAAAGATGGTAAGGCCTGAGCAGGTACAGGCATTAGTCAATTGGGTGGCCGACAGTGGATCCAGCACGTTCACATTATCTCCCACCCAGTCTTCTGCAGAAAGCGCACAGATGGCGCCTGAAAACCAACCCCATCAGTCTGTCACATCACCCCCATGCATACCAGGGAAACTGTCTCAGCCTCAAGTTATGCAGCAGTCTCTTATGCTGTTTGAAGACTCCGCTGGCAGGGTTTCCCAAGGGCATCCACCTAGCCCTTCCCCAGCGGTGGAAGACATAGACTGCACTGACGCACAACCACTTATGTTTCCTGATGATGAGGACATGGGAATACCACCTCAGCATGTCTCTGATGATGACGAAACACAGGTGCCAACTGCTGCGTCTTTCTGCAGTGTGCAGACTGAACAGGAGGTCAGGGATCAAGACTGGGTGGAAGACGATGCAGGGGACGATGAGGTCCTAGACCCCACATGGAATGAAGGTCGTGCCACTGACTTTCACAGTTCGGAGGAAGAGGCAGTGGTGAGACAGAGCCAACAGCGTAGCAAAAGAGGGAGCAGTGGGCAAAAGCAGAACACCCGCCGCCAAGAGACTCCGCCTGCTACTGACCGCCGCCATCTGGGACCGAGCACCCCAAAGGCAGCTTCAAGGAGTTCCATGGCATGGCACTTCTTCAAACAATGTGCTGACGACAAGATCCGAGTGGTTTGCACGCTGTGCCATCAGAGCCTGAAGCGAGGCATTAACGTTCTGAACCTGAGCACAACCTGCATGACCAGGCACCTGCATGCAAAGCATGAACTGCAGTGGAGTAAACACCTTAAAACCAAGGAAGTCACTCAGGCTCCCCCTGCTACCTCTTCTGCTGCTGCCGCCTCGGCCTCTTCTGCTGCTGCCGCCTCGGCCTCTTCCTCCGCCTCTGGAGGAACGTTGGCACCTGCCGCCCAGCAAACAGGGGATGTACCACCAACACCACCCCCGTCACCAAGCGTCTCAACCATGTCACACGGCAGCGTTCAGCTCTCCATCTCACAAACATTTGAGAGAAAGCGTAAATTCCCACCTAGCCACCCTCGATCCCTGGCCCTGAATGCCAGCATTTCTAAACTACTGGCCTATGAAATGCTGTCATTTAGGCTGGTGGACACAGACAGCTTCAAACAGCTCATGTCGCTTGCTGTCCCACAGTATGTTGTTCCCAGCCGCCACTTCTTCTCCAAGAGAGCCGTGCCTTCCCTGCACAACCAAGTATCCGATAAAATCAAGTGTGCACTGCGCAACGCCATCTGTAGCAAGGTCCACCTAACCACAGATACGTGGACCAGTAAGCACGGCCAGGGACGCTATATCTCCCTAACTGCACACTGGGTAAATGTAGTGGCAGCTGGGCCCCAGGCGGAGAGCTGTTTAGCGCACGTCCTTCCGCCGCCAAGGATCGCAGGGCAACATTCTTTGCCTCCTGTTGCCACGTCCTCCTTCTCAGCTTCCTCCTCCTCTTCTTCCACCTGCTCATCCAGTCAGCCACACACCTTCACCACCAACTTCAGCACAGCCCGGGGTAAACGTCAGCAGGCCATTCTGAAACTCATATGTTTGGGGGACAGGCCCCACACCGCACAGGAGTTGTGGCGGGGTATAGAACAACAGACCGACGAGTGGTTGCTGCCGGTGAGCCTCAAGCCCGGCCTGGTGGTGTGTGATAATGGGCGAAATCTCGTTGCAGCTCTGGGACTAGCCGATTTGACGCACATCCCTTGCTTGGCGCATGTGCTGAATTTGGTGGTGCAGAAGTTCATTCACAACTACCCCGACATGTCAGAGCTGCTGCATAAAGTGCGGGCCGTCTGTTCGCACTTCCGGCGTTCACATCCTGCTGCTGCTCGCCTGTCTGCGCTACAGCGTAACTTCGGCCTTCCCGCTCACCGCCTCATATGCGACGTGCCCACCAGGTGGAACTCCACCTTGCACATGCTGGACAGACTGTGCGAGCAGCAGCAGGCCATAGTGGAGTTTCAGCTGCAGCACGCACGGGTCAGTCGCACTACAGAACAGCACCACTTCACCACCAATGACTGGGCCTCCATGCGAGACCTGTGTGCCCTGTTGCGCTGTTTCGAGTACTCCACCAACATGGCCAGTGGCGATGACGCCGTTATCAGCGTTACAATACCACTTCTATGTCTCCTTGAGAAAACACTTAGGGCGATGATGGAAGAGGAGGTGGCCCAGGAGGAGGAGGAGGAGGAAGAGGGGTCATTTTTAGCACTTTCAGGCCAGTCTCTTCGAAGTGACTCAGAGGGAGGTTTTTTGCAACAGCAGAGGCCAGGTACAAATGTGGCCAGCCAGGGCCCACTACTGGAGGACGAGGAGGACGAGGATGAGGAGGAGGTGGAGGAGGATGAGAATGAAGCATGGTCACAGCGGGGTGGCACCCAACGCAGCTCGGGTCCATCACTGGTGCGTGGCTGGGGGGAAAGGCAGGACAATGACGATACGCCTCCCACAGAGGACAGCTTGTCCTTACCCCTGGGCAGCCTGGCACACATGAGCGACTACATGCTGCAGTGCCTGCGCAACGACAGCAGAGTTGCCCACATTTTAACCTGTGCGGACTACTGGGTTGCCACCCTGCTGAATCCACGCTACAAAGACAATGTGCCCACCTTACTTCCTGCACTGGAGCGTGATAGGAAGATGCGCGAGTACAAGCGCACGTTGGTAGACGCGCTACTGAGAGCATTCCCAAATGTCACAGGGGAACAAGTGGAAGCCCAAGGCCAAGGCAGAGGAGGAGCAAGAGGTCGCCAAGGCAGCTGTGTCACGGCCAGCTCCTCTGAGGGCAGGGTTAGCATGGCAGAGATGTGGAAAACTTTTGTCAACACGCCACAGCTAACTGCACCACCACCTGATACGCAACGTGTTAGCAGGAGGCAACATTTCACTAACATGGTGGAACAGTACGTGTGCACACCCCTCCACGTACTGACTGATGGTTCGGCCCCATTCAACTTCTGGGTCTCTAAATTGTCCACGTGGCCAGAGCTAGCCTTTTATGCCTTGGAGGTGCTAGCCTGCCCGGCGGCCAGCGTTTTGTCTGAACGTGTATTCAGCACGGCAGGAGGCGTCATTACAGACAAACGCAGCCGCCTGTCTACAGCCAATGTGGACAAGCTGACGTTCATAAAAATGAACCAGGCATGGATCCCACAGGACCTATCCGTCCCTTGTCCAGATTAGACATTAACTACCTCCCCTTAACCATATATTATTGTACTCCAGGGCACTTCCTCATTCAATCCTATTTTTATTTTCATTTTACCATTATATTGCGAGGCTACCCAAAGTTGAATGAACCTCTCCTCTGTCTGGGTGCCGGAGCCTAAATATATGCCAATGGACTGTTCCAATGTTGGGTGACGTGAAGCCTGATTCTCTGCTATGACATGCAGACTAATTCTCTGCTGACATGAAGACAGATCCTCTGTTACGGGACCTCTCTCCTCTGCCTGGGTGCTGGGCCTAAATATCTGACAATGGACTGTTGCAGTGGTGGCTGACGTGAAGCCTCATTCTCTGCTATGACATGCAGACTGATTCTCTGCTGACATGAAGCCAGATCGTCTGTTACGGGACCTCTCTCCTCTGCCTGGGTGCTGGGCCTAAATATATGCCAATGGACTGTTGCAGTGGTGGCTGACGTGAAGCCTCATTCTCTGCTATGACATGCAGACTAATTCTCTGCTGACATGAAGCCAGATTGTCTGTTACGGGACCTCTCTCCTCTGCCTGGGTGCTGGGCCTAAATTTATGAAAATGGACTGTTGCAGTGGTGGGTGACGTGAAGCCTGATTCTCTGCTATGACATGAAGACTGATTCTCTGCTGACATGAAGCCAGATTGTCTGTTACCGGACCTCTCTCCTCTGCCTGGGTGCTGGGCCTAAATTTATGAAAATGGACTCTTACAGTGGTGGGTGACGTGAAGCCTGATTCTCTGCTATGACATGCAGACTGATTCTCTGCTGACATGAAGCCAGATTGTCTGTTAAGGGACCTCTCTCCTCTGCCTGGGTGCTGGGCCTAAATTTATGAAAATGGACTCTTACAGTGCTGGGTGACGTGAAGCCTGATTTTCTGCTATGACATGCAGACTGATTCTCTGCTGACATGAAGCCAGATCCTCTGTTACGGGACCTCTCTCCTCTGCCTGTGTGCTGGGCCTAAATATATGCCAATGGACTGTTGCAGTGGTGGCTGACGTGAAGCCTCATTCTCTGCTATGACATGCAGACTAATTCTCTGCTGACATGAAGCCAGAGTCTCTGTTACGGGACCTCTCTCCTCTGCCTGTGTGCTGGGCCTAAATATATGCCAATGGACTGTTGCAGTGGTGGCTGACGTGAAGCCTCATTCTCTGCTATGACATGCAGACTAATTCTCTGCTGACATGAAGCCAGATTGTCTGTTACGGGACCTCTCTCCTCTGCCTGGGTGCTGGGCCTAAATTTATGAAAATGGACTGTTGCAGTGGTGGGTGACGTGAAGCCTGATTCTCTGCTATGACATGAAGACTGATTCTCTGCTGACATGAAGCCAGATTGTCTGTTACGGGACCTCTCTCCTCTGCCTGGGTGCTGGGCCTAAATTTATGAAAATGGACTCTTACAGTGGTGGGTGACGTGAAGCCTGATTCTCTGCTATGATATGAAGACTGATTCTCTGCTGACATGAAGCCAGATTGTCTGTTAAGGGACCTCTCTCCTCTGCCTGGGTGCTGGGCCTAAATTTATGAAAATGGACTTTTACAGTGCTGGGTGACGTGAAGCCTGATTTTCTGCTATGACATGCAGACTGATTCTCTGCTGACATGAAGCCAGATCCTCTGTTATGGGACCTCTCTCCTCTGCCTGTGTGCTGGGCCTAAATATATGCCAATGGACTGTTGCAGTGGTGGCTGACGTGAAGCCTCATTCTCTGCTATGACATGCAGACTAATTCTCTGCTGACATGAAGCCAGATCCTCTGTTACGGGACCTCTCTCCTCTGCCTGTGTGCTGGGCCTAAATATATGCCAATGGACTGTTGCAGTGGTGGCTGACGTGAAGCCTCATTCTCTGCTATGACATGCAGACTAATTCTCTGCTGACATGAAGCCAGATTGTCTGTTACGGGACCTCTCTCCTCTGCCTAGGTGCTGGGCCTAAATATATGCCAATGGACTGTTGCAGTGGTGGCTGACGTGAAGCCTCATTCTCTGCTATGACATGCAGACTAATTCTCTGCTGACATGAAGCCAGATTGTCTGTTACGGGACCTCTCTCCTCTGCCTGTGTGCTGGGCCTAAATATATGCCAATGGACTGTTGCAGTGGTGGCTGACGTGAAGCTGTCACGGAATGTGTACAGGTAACAAGGCAAAACAACATGCATAAATGACTCGCTGGATCCAACAGCTAAGGAACAAAAGGGAGACCCCTGTAGAAGACCTGGCACTTTCCCAGGCTGCTTAGCCTATGCATAGATCCGAATGGTGGAGGTATGCATATCCACGTACCTTGACTATATAACCCCTGAGCACCCTACAATAGTGAGGGGACACGACCACCGGCTCCCTACACCAGACACGGAGGGAGTCAGGGTCACCTGGGATCCAGCAAACAGAAAATAACAGATAACAGTTTAACACTTAACTTTGTAGAGGAGAGGAGAACCAGATGGGCATGCACACATACTCCAGGAAGAAATATAAGCCGCCCAGAAAAGCCTTCTGGGGAAGAATTTAAAGGGAAGCAATTAGTCCAACACATGACAGCTGAGAGAGGCTAAGGAGAGGAGGAGCTGAATACCACAACACAGAAACTCAAAGAGGAGGTTCTGAAAGGCCTCTGTCAGAGCTTCTCAGCTGTCTGGTTGTGACAGAAGCCTCATTCTCTGCTATGACATGCAGACTAATTCTCTGCTGACGTGAAGCCAGATTGTCTGTTACGGGACCTCTCTCCTCTGCCTGGGTGCTGGGCCTAAATATATGCCAATGGACTGTTGCACTGGTGGCTGACGTAAAGCCTGATTCTCTGCTATGATATGAAGACTGATTCTCTGCTGACATGAAGCCAGATTCTCTGTTACGGGACCTCTCTCCTCTGCCTGGGTGCCGGGGCCTAAATATCTGAGAATGGACTGTTCCAGTGGTGGGTGACGGGAAGCCAGATTCTCTGCTATGGGACCTCTCTCCAATTGATTTTGGTTAATTTTTATTTATTAAATTTTTATTTTTATTCATTTCCCTATCCACATTTGTTTGCAGGGGATTTACCTACATGTTGCTGCCTTTTGCAGCCCTCTAGCCCTTTCCTGGCCGTTTTAGTGCCGAAAAGTTCGGGTCCCCATTGACTTCAATGGGGTTCGGGTTCGGGACGAAGTTCGGATCGGGTTTGGATCCCGAACCCGAACATTTCCGGGAAGTTCGGCCGAACTTCTCGAACCCGAACATCCAGGTGTTCGCTCAACTCTAGTTACTATGCGTGCAAGGTACTGTGCCACCCTATATAAGTGGTGGGCAGTGGACACAATACAGTCTGTGTGGGCCTGGCTGACACACACGGGCTTGCAAATGTGATTAGATCACAGTTAAATTTAAAATAGATATTTTTTTTCTGAAAGGTATTTGGGTGAATGACACCCTGTAACGGTATGAGTGCAGGCCTAGCCACTAGCCAGTGGACACAATACAGTATGTGTGGGCGCCTGACACACACGGGCTTGTAAATGTGATTAGATCACAGAAAAATATTAAATAGAATTTTTCTTTTTTTATCTGCAAGGTATTTTCTGTCACACCCTGTATGAATGGTGTGCACACAGTGCTGTCTGTGACTGAGCCTGCAGCCTCTCACACACGGGCAGCCAGGCAACTGCAATGTATATATATATATATATATATATATATATATGGAAAAAAATAGCAGACTGATGTACCAGCCCTGAAAGGGGCTTTTTAGGGTGCTGTCAGGACGCTGTCCTGACAGCAGATGAGTCTGTGGACACAGAACTCTGCCCTAGCTAACGCTTTCCCTATTGAATCAGCAGCAGCACTGTCCCTCCTCTCACTGAGAATGCAGCTTCCGAATAAATCTAAAATGGATCCTGTCCTGGAGGTGGGAGGGTCTGGGAGGGAGGGTCTGCTGCTGATTGGCTGGAATGTGTCTGCTGACTGTGAGGTACAGGGTCAAAGTTTACTCAATAATGATGTATAGGGGGCGGACCGAACATCGCATATGTTCGCCTGCAGCGGTGAACGCGAACAAGCTATGTTCGCCAGCGAATAGTTCGGGACATCACTAATGGTCAGATCAGCTGCAGGCTCTCGCCCCTAATGTTTTTGAGGGTCACCAGCAGGACCTCACACCTAATGTTTTTGAGGGTCACCAGCAGGACCTCACACCTAATGTTTTAGAGGGTCACCAGCAGGCCATCAATCATAGTTTTTCAAGGCTGTGTATGATGCCCTCCTTTCTGTGTAATAAAGGGTGTATTGCCGGTTCCTTGTAATTTTTGGCAGCCCTTTCACTTAGTGCATAGGCTTTATGAGTGTAGGAGTCCCACTACCTGAACAATTGTACCACAATGTGAATGAGGCCTCCTTTATGTGATATACAGGTTGTATCGGAGTGCCTCTTCCTTGTAATTTTTGGCAGCACTTGCACTTTATATACAAGTAAATAATATACAGGAAAGAATGTTTCCTAACAATTTTTCCTCTAAAATCGATTTTATCTTCGGTTCTGTGCGTATTATTGTCAGTCTGTAAAAGTGGTGTACTACTCGGACAACATCGTTCCCAGCAGAGACCTGGGAGGCCGAGATGCATCCAGACATCCTCCCCATGCTGCTCCCGAACCATTTCAGTGGTGTTTCCATCAATTTCTGACCTTTTCCTGTGAACCAGACCCCCCCCCCCCCTCCCCTCTTCAGAGCAGGGGGCGCCTGGTTTAATACTCCGGTTCTCCCATTGACTTCTATTGTACTCGAGCACCGGAGCACTTTGGTGCTCGATCAACACTAGTCTAGTGGGTTTTTTTTGCCTATTATTCTTGTTCTTTTGTGTCTCTTAGTTTTCAGTCTTACTCCCTGAAGACTGCTGGTTTTATGTCATATTCTGGTTTTATATCTTACTCCCTGGTGTATAATGGCTTTATGTCTCACTTCAGGGTGTCTAATGTTTTTTTTTATCTCCCCTGGTGTCTAATGGTTTTATATCTCACTCCCTGGTGTCTAGAGTGTGACGAACTGAACCGTCACTGGGGCTATGGACCCAGAACTATGAAGACCCCCCTCAGACCTCTTGGGGTTACAAGGAACTATTAACCCTGATTTATGTGTGGAACTATAGTCCACATCTTTCCTATTGTCCATTAAAGGTGCAGGGTGTGAATCCCGCAACACAAAAAGGGTTAACTCTGCACTGAGACTCCCAATGAATGTGTTAGTTTATTTGTTTGTGTTAGTGATGGGATTAAGATAGCTGACTCTAGGAGTAGCCGACTCCGGTGTAGAGGAGTAGATCACCCTATGATACTACACGCAGGAGATAATGCAATCACATGTGTCTCCTCTCTCCCTATTCTTTCATTAAGACTCTGGGGAGGGGATGTCTGTTTGGATGCTGTTCATGTTTGATTAAATTATGTTGTTAGACTTCTCGAACTGTATATATACTGAGTTAGTCTTCAATAAAGTCACTTCTTGATTTACTCTTCAACTTTAGTGTTGCCTGATGATTGAGGAGTTTAGGGTTCTGTCCTTATATATTGGCTTTGTCCAATTATTAGGCAGGTTTGGGCTGAGGACACTGGAATTCGGGTTCCTGCGGAGGGGAAGCTGTTTTCTGATGGAGGTACCCAGTCGGGGTACCAGGCGGTCCATCACAGAGGTTTTATATCTCACTCCCTGGTGTCTAATGGTTTTATATCTCACTCCCTGGTGTCAGAGGTTTTATGTTCTACTCCCTGTTGTCTAAGGTTCTAATGGATTCATGGATTCCTCAGTGATGTCCAGTGGTTTTATGTCTTATTTTCTAGCTTCTAGTAGTTTTATATCTTATTCCACAGTGTCTAATGGCTTTGTAGCTTATTCCCTGCTGTCTAGTGGTTTTATGTTCTACTCCCTAGCGTCTAATGGATATATATATATATATGTATATATATATATATATATATATATATATATATAATCTTACTCCCTGCTGTTTAGTAGTTATATATCTTACTCCATGGTGTAGTGCTTTTACATATTACTCCCTGGTGTCTAGTGGTTTTATATCTTATTCCCTGGTGTCTAGTGGTTTTATATCTTACTCCCTGGTGTCTAGAGGTTTTATATCTTACTCCCTGGTGTCTAGAGGTTTTATATCTTACTCTCTGGTGTCTAGAGGTTTTATATCTTACTCCCTGGTGTCTAGAGGTTTTATATCTTACTCCCTGGTGTCTAGTGGTTTTATATCTTACTTCTTGGTGTAGTGATTTTATATCTTACTCTATAGTGTAGTGGTTTTATATCTTACTCCCTGCTGTCTAGTAGTTTTATAGCTTACTCCCCGGTGTAGTGGTTTTATATGTTACTCCATAGTGTAGTGGTTTTAAATCTTACTCCCTGGCGTTTAGTGGTTTTATATGTTACTCCATCGTGAAGTGGTTTTATAGCTTACTCCCTGGCGTCTAGTGGTTTTATATCTTACTCCCTGGCGTCTAGCGGTTTTATATGTTACTCCATTTAGAAGTGGTTTTATAGCTTACTCCCTGGCGTCTAGTGGTTTTATATGTTACTCCATTGTGAAGTGGTTTTATAGCTTACTCCCTGGCATCTAGTGGTTTTATATCTTACTCCCTGGCGTCTAGCGGTTTTATATGTTACTCCATTGTGAAGTGGTTTTATAGCTTACTCCCTGGCGTCTAGTGGTTTTACATATTATTCTCTGGACATCATAAAGAAATCCATTAATCTGCTTGAAACCCATGGAACAGTATGCCTGGTGTGCTCTCCATTCACTTCTATGGGGTTACAAAAATAGCTTAATGAGCGTAGTCAGCTTTTTTTGGAAGTCCCGTAGAAACAAATGGAGAGCGCACAGCACAATCAAGGCCACTGTTCCGTTCACTTCTATGAGACTGCCAGAAACAGACAAGCTAGCGCTCGGCAGAACTGTCATAGAAATGAATGGAGGGCACCCATGACCTGCTGTTCTTCATTCACTTCATGGGTCCCAAAGGTGACATTGGTGGCATATCCTAGCGATATACCACCAATGTCTAAGGTGAGACAACCCCTTTAAGACATAATCCCTAGTGTCTAGAGGTTTTATATCTTACTCCCTAGTGTCTAGTGGTTTTCTGTCTTATTCATTGGTGTCTAATAATACTTTTAGTGGTTTTATATATTTTCTCTGGTGTGTAGAGGTTTTATATCACACTGAGTGAAGTCTAGCGGTTTTCTGTCATGCTCCCTGTCCCTGGTGTCAGCTCCCAGTCCTTGGTGTTCGATGTTTACTTACCTCAAGTCATCAAATGAACTGTAATGCATCAAAGATAGACAGATAGACAGTGGTAGAGCAACATGTCAGACTCACAAGTCTTTATTCAGTCTGGAGGGACAGCCGTATGCAAAGAAAGCTGTTTGACAGTGAGCCAAGTAGAAGGAGCATCTTGTGATCTGTGGTTACTTACCTGACTTGCTTGACGTTCCTCGCAGTGCACCAATGGCCCCAACACTTATTATGACACTTGCATTTTTTTGTAGCTGAAAAAAAGGAGTTAGCATTCAAGTTTTAATCTTCCGTTATTTACAAAATTGCGCTCTATGTCAAGATAACAGGCCATAACAGTCATGTGGTTAATAGTTCATAAAAGTCATGTGGATAACAGTCCATAACAGCCATGTGGATAACAGTCCATAACAGCCATGTGGATAACAGTCCATAACAGCCATGTGGATAACAGTCCATAACAGCCATGTGGATAACAGTCCATAACAGCCATGTGGATAACAGTCCATAACAGCCACGTGGATAACAGTCCATAACAGCCATGTGGATAACAGTCCATAACAGCCATGTGGATAACAGTCCATAACGGTCATGTGGATAACAGTCCATAACGGTCATGTGGATAACAGTCCATAACGGTCATGTGGATAACAGTCCATAACGGTCATGTGGATAACAGTCCATAACAGCCATGTGGATAACAGTCCATAAAAGTCATGTGAATAACAGTCTATAACAGTCATGAGGATAACAGTCTATAACAGTCATGTGGATAACAGTCCATAACAGTCATGTGAATAACAGTCCATAACAGTCATGTGGATAACAGTCTATAACAGTCATGTGGATAACAGTCCATAACAGCCATGTGGATAACAGTCTATAACAGTCATGTGGATAACAGTCCATAACAGCCATGTGGATAACAGTCCATAACAGTCATGTGGATAACAGTCTATAACAGTCATGTGGATAACAGTCTATAACAGTCATGTGGATAACAGTCCATAACAGCCATGTGGATAACAGTCCATAACGGTCATGTGGATAACAGTCCATAACGGTCATGTGGATAACAGTCCATAACGGTCATGTGGATAACAGTCCATAACAGCCATGTGGATAACAGTCTATAACAGTCATGTGGATAACAGTCCATAACAGCCATGTGGATAACAGTCTATAACAGTCATGTGGATAACAGTCCATAACAGCCATGTGGATAACAGTCTATAACAGTCATGTGGATAACAGTCTATAACAGTCATGTGGATAACAGTCCATAACAGTCATGTGGATAACAGTCTATAACAGTCATGTGGATAACAGTCCATAACAGCCATGTGGATAACAGTCTATAACAGTCATGTGGATAACAGTCCATAACAGCCATGTGGATAACAGTCCATAACGGTCATGTGGATAACAGTCCATAACAGTCATATGGATAACTGTCTAAAACAGTCATGTGGATAACAGTCCACAGCAGTCATGTGGATAACAGTCCACAACAGTCATGTAGATAACAGTCCACGACAGTCATGTGGATAACAGTGCAAAACAGTCATGTGGATAACAGTCTATAACAGTCATGTTGATAACAGTCTATAACAGTCATGTGGATAACAGTCTATAACAGTCATGTTGATAACAGTGCATAACAGTCATGTGGATAACAGTCTATAACAGTCATGTTGATAACAGTCCATAACAGCCATGTGGATAACAGTCCATTACAGCCATGTTGATAACAGTCCATAACAGTCATGTGGATAATAGTCTATAACAGTCATGTTGATAACAGTCCATAACAGTCATGTGGATAACAGTCTATAACAGTCATGTTGATAACAGTCCATAACAGTCATGTGGATAACAGTCTATAACAGTCATGTTGATAACAGTCCATAACAGTCAAGTGGATAACAGTCTATAACAGTCATGTTGATAACAGTCCATAACAGTCAAGTGGATACCAGTCCATAACAGTCATGTGGATAACAGTCCATAACAGTCATGTGGATACCAGTCTATAACAGTCATGTGGATAACAGTCCATAACGGTCATGTGGATAACAGTCCATAACAGCCATGTGGATAACAGTCCATAACAGACATGCACTCACATTGACCCGTGCACTTGCTCTGGAGGTAGGAGATGCTTGCTGTGACTCATAGTTCACACTCTAATGATGAGGAATGTTGCAGTAACTGCACCAGTGTAGATGGACACCAGTCACCTCCTCTCTGTCCTACTCCTCTGCTGTGTCCTACAACTGGGAGAGCGCAGAGGACGTCATATGGCTTTAGGGGACTTGTAATCTAATATATACGGAGTCGCCTGCATGATGATGTGACGGAGCCGTGACTTCACCCTATATCTATAACCGCAAGAAACGTCTCGTCTTCTACCTCTCCTTGGTTGCTCCATCTGAACACTGACAATCAAAGATGTCTTCAAGAAATATGACAGACACAGCGCCCGCCTAATAGGAATGGTCACAGACATACCATCAAACTCTTGAAAAGACCCGTTGGGGCTGGTATCTTCTGGTCATGGCAGTCTTTTGGTAGTCACAGTGGACTCAACAATAGTGCAGCTGACAACGAGAAGATGACACCTAGTCATAACAAGCTCCCTAGAGGAAGCTGATGACACAGCCATACATTGCTGGAGTCCACAGAACATTCAACATCCTGCAGATGGACCCAAGATGGCAGATAATGAGGTACGAGGCACAGGCTGTGACTGCTGAGGTACAAAGCCACAGTCGTCATTAGTAGAGATGTGACAAAAGGAAAAGGTTCAGGATCTATCAGACCGAACAGAGAGGAGAGAGCAAATGTTTCTGCACGGGAGCCAACTGTGAAATATTAAACGTGACACGTATCCAGAGACAACGGCGAAAACTGCAGCCGAGAACTCAGGGAAATAGGTTAATCCGAGAAAAAGAGGCAGAAAAAAATCAGGGTCAACAGTGGAATAAGACTATTTATAATACAGCAGATATGGAAATGGAGGGAGATAAGAGATAGATAGATAGATAGATAGATAGATAGTCAAACATTTTAGACTTGGTCATTTGTTTATTGAGAAAATTATCTAATATCTCATATCTGTGATTGGTAGAAGTATGTGACCCCGTGCATTCAGTATCTGGGGTGACCTTCTTGTGCAACAATAACTGCAACCAAAAATTCCCGGTAATTGTTGATTAGTCCTGCACATTTTCGTCCATTCCTCTGTACAAACCAGCTTCACCTCTGTTATGTTGGTGGTTTCCTGCCATGAACTGCTCACTTCTAGGGACTGTTTGCTGTTGCAGACTTTTTACTGCTTGAACTCCCAGCGATGTCCATCAGCTCGTGGTAAACGCTTTCTAAAGATGCATAGATAGATTTTGGTGGTCATTGAATGTCCAGGAAAATAATTTTAATTCCTATGCAAATCAGCTCCTCAGTGTCCAGCTGGGTGGGCTTTTCTTTACAAAGTGTCCTTCTCCAATATCTACTCCTGCTCTAACCTCCCAAGGCTTGCTTCCTCTCCCCTGGGGTCACCCTCTGCTACGCTTCTGGCGCTTGTGCACCACATTCCCTTTTGTGGCCTTTTGCATTAGCGCCTGCGCAGAACAAAAGTTATTTTCCAGAACATTTAAATTCCACCAATATGTCCTACAGGTATGTTTAGAATGCTTTTACCACGTGGGGATGGACATTGCTGGTAGTTTAATTAGTGAAGAGTCCATGACAGACGTCCGCAACATTTCTATAGGATTAATAGGGTTTTCTAAGGTTTAAATACTGATGACCTATCCTCAGGATAGGTCATCAGTATCTGATCGGTGGAGGTCCAACACCCGGGACCCCAACCAATCAGCTGTTTGAGAAGGCACCAGTGCTCCTGTTAGCATGGCGGCCGTACATTGTATAGTAGTTGTGCTTGGTATCGGAGCTCAGCCCCATTTACTTCAAAGGGACTGAGCTGCTCCTAGGCCACGTGACTGATGAACGTGTCATCACTCAACCTAGGGAAAGCAGCAAAAAGGCCACGGTGCTTCTGCATGTGCCGCTGCCTTCTCGAACAGCTGATCACCAGGAGTCCAAGGTGTCAGACCCTAACCGATCAGATACCAAAGGATAGGTAATCAGTATTTAAGTCTCAGAAAACCCCTTTAAGGTCAGGACTTTGACTTAGCCATTCCAAAGCTTTAACCATTCTTTGGTAGAATGACTTGTGTGCTTAGGGTCGTTGTCTTCCTGCATCACCCACGTTCTCTTGTGATTCAGCTGATGGATAGATGTCCTGACATTTTCCTTTAGAATATGCGGGTATAATTCTGAATTCATTGTTCCATCAATAATTGCAAGCCATCCTGACCCAGATGCAGCAAAACAGCCCAAATCATAATATTATGACCAACATGTTTCACAGATGGGATGAGGTTTCACGGATGGGATAAGGAATTTTGTGTTTTCCTCTAAACATAACGCTTCTCATTTAAACAAAAAAATGATATTATAGTCTCATCCACCCACAAAACATTGCTCCAATAGCCTTCAGGCTTTTTAAAGTGACCTTTAGCAAACTGCAGATGGGCAGCAATGTTCTTTTGGAGAGCAGCAGCTTTTCAGCCTCATGAAAAAACATCAACTCTTCTTCTGGGGTCCTCAGAAATCTCCTTTGTTCATTCCATGATACTCTTCCACAAACATGTCTTGTGAAGATTAGACCTTGCTAGATCCCTCTTCTTTAAATCTGATTGTCATGCCATTGATTGGAAACACCTCACTCTAATTTCTTAAAATGATCTTCTAATCCTAAAGGTTCACATAATTTACAACTCACAGACATGTGATATTGGATCATTTTCCACAAGAAATAGATGACTGAGTCTTATATTTTTGACTCTTTTGTTTGATTTGGTTATCTTTATCTGCTTTTAAGACTTGTGTGAAAATGTGATGTAGTTTTAGGTCAAATGTATGTGGAAATATAGAAAATTCTGAAGGGTTAACAAACTTTCAAGCTCAACTGTATCTTTAGCATAAAGAAAAGCAAGTAGTCATCTTAACATCATCAAGTCTGTCTGGGATTACATGAAGAGACAGAAGGATTGGAGCAAGCCCACATCCACAGACAACCTCTGGTTAGTTCTCCAAGTTGTTTGGAATAACTTCCCTGCCGAGTTCCTTCAAAACCTGTGTGCAAGTGTACCTAGAAGAACTGATGCTGTTTTGAAGGCAAAGGGTGGTCACACCAAATATTGATTGGATTTAAATTTCTATCTATTCTATTGGATTAAAGGGTCTATCTATCTTTCTGTCTATTTATCTAATATCTATCTATCTATCTATCTAACTTTGCAAATAAGAGGCAGCGCTCCAAATATGGTGAAGGGTGGTGGACCCACTTTTATGAACCCCAACTGCGACATTTCAGCCCAACACAATGAGGCCTTTCTCAAGCTAAGTGGCATGTGCCATAGTGATGGTATATATATATATATACAGTACAGACCAAAAGTTTGGACACACCTTCTCATTCAAAGAGTTTTCTTTATTTTCATGACTATGAAAATTGTAGATTCACACTGAAGGCATCAAAACTATGAATTAACACATGTGGAATTATATACATTACAAACAAGTGTGAAACAACTGAAAATATGTCATATTCTAGGTTCTTCAAAGTAGCCACCTTTTGCTTTGATTACTGCTTTCCACACTCTTGGCATTCTCTTGATGAGCTTCAAGAGGTAGTCACCTGAAATGGTCTTCACTTCACAGGTGTGCCCTGTCAGGTTTAATAAGTGGGATTTCTTGCCTTATAAATGGGGTTGGGACCATCAGTGGCGTTGAGGAGAAGTCAGGTGAATACACAGCTGATAGTCCTACTGAATAGACTGTTAGAATTTGTATTATGGCAAGAAAAAAGCAGCTAAGTAAAGAAAAACGAGTGGCCATCATTACTTTAAGAAATGAAGGTCAGTTAGTCAGCCGAAAAATTGGGAAAACTTTGAAAGTAAGGGCTATTTGACCATGAAGGAGAGTGATGGGGTGCTGCGCCAGATGACCGGGCCTCCACAGTCACCGGACCTGAGCCCAATCGAGATGGTTTGGGGTGAGCTGGACCGCAGAGTGAAGGCAGAAGGGCCAACAAGTGCTAAGCATCTCTGGGAACTCCTTCAAGACTGTTGGAAGACCATTTCAGGGGACTACCTCTTGAAGCTCGTCGAGAGAATGCCAAGAGTGTGGAAAGCAGTAATCAAAGCAAAAGGTGGCTACTTTGAAGAACCTAGAATATGACATATTTTCAGTTGTTTAACACTTGTTTGTTATGTATATAATTCCACATGTGTTAATTCATAGTTTTGATGCCTTCATAGTCATGAAAATAAAGAAAACTCTTTGAATGAGAAGGTGTGTCCAAACTTTTGGTCTGTACTGTATATATATATATATATATATATATATATATATATATATATACAGATGCAGCCAAGCTAAACTTGGCACAAAAAGGTTAACTAACTCTTTCAATGTTTTTTTTATGGCTTTTGTTACAAGATGGCAGAAGATAACAGTGTGACATTTGTTATCAGAGTCAATTTAAGCTCTGCTACATCTGTACAAAGACATCAATTATCATAAGTAGCCATAATTAATCAATACAAAATTATATACAGTAAAAATACCATCTTACTAATGTAACATAGTATATAAGGCCGAAAAAAGACATTTGTCCATCTAGTTTAGCCCGTCATCCTGCAAGTTGATCCAGAGGAAGGCAAAAAAAAAAAAACTGTGAGGTAGAAGCCAATTTTCCCCACTTAAGGGGGAAAAAAAATCCTTCCCAACTCCAATCAGGCAATCAGATAACTCCCTTGATCAACAACGCCTCTCTAGTAGCTATAGCCTGTAATATTATTACACTCCAGAAATACATCCAGGCCCCTCTTGAACTCTTTAAGTGAACTCACCATCACCACTTCCTCAGGCAGAGAGTTCCATAGTCTCACTGCTCTTACCGTAAAGAATCCTCTTCTATGTTTGTGTACAAACCTTCTTTCCTCCAGACGCCGAGGTTGTCCCCTCGTCACAGTCAAAGTCCTGGGGATAAATAGATGTTGATAATCTTTCAGGGTACTGTAGTTGCCCCATTCCAGTTATTACTTTAATTGCCCTCCTCTGTACTCTCTCCAGCTCTGCTATGTCTGCCTTGTTCACAGGAGCCCAGAACTTTACACAGTACTCCACGTGTGGTCTGACCAGTGATGTGTAAAGTGGTAGGACTATGTTCTCATTACGGGCATCTATGCTCCTTATAATGCAACCCATTATCTTATTGGCCTTGGCAGCAGCTGCCTGACACTGGTTTCTACAGCTCAGTTTGCTGTTCACTAAAATTCCTAGGTCCTTTTTCATGTCAGTGTTTTACCATTTAGTATGTACGGGTGACTTGCATTATTCCTTCTCATGTGCATAACCTTACATTTGTCAGTGTTAAACCTCATCTGCCACTTATCTGCCCAAGCCTCCAATCTATCCAGGTCCATCTGTAGCAGTATACTGTCCTCATCAGTGTAAATTACTTTACACAGTTTAGTGTCATCTGCAAAAATTGTTATTTTACTGTGCAAGCCTTCTACAAGATCATTAATAAATATATTGAAGAGGATAGGGCCCAGTACTGACCCCTGAGGTACTCCACTAGTGACAGTGACCCAATCTGAGTGTGTACCGTTATTAACCACCCTCTGTTTTCTATCACTGAGCCAGTTACTTACCCACATACAGACATTTTCTCCCAGTCCGAGCATTCTCCTTTTATATACTAACATTTTATGTGGTACAGTGTCAAATGCATTGGAGAAGTCCAGATATACGACGTCCATTGATTCGTCAAGTCTAGGACTTACGTCCTCATAGAAACTGATTAAATTAGATTGACATGACCGATCCCTCATAAAGCCATGCTGTATGGCGTTATTTGCTTATTTTCCTTGAGGTACTCGAGGTGCCCCAAGATAGCATCTCTTAGAAAAACAGTTTACCCACAACTTATCGGCCTATAGTTTCCGGGCTCTGTTTTTGGATCCTTATTGAATATTGGCACTACATTTGCTATGCGCCAATCCTGTGGAACCCTCCCTGTTAGTATAGAGTCCTTAAATATCAGAAATACGGGTCTGGCTATGACATTACTTAATTCTCTTAGGGTGTATGCCATCTGGTCCTGGCGATTTGTCTATTTTAATCTTTTTAAGACAACGCTATACTTCTTCCTGGGTCAGACAGGGCGCTTTTAATGGGGAATTAACTTTTACATTCTGCATTTTATCTGACAGTTTATTTTCCTCAGTGAATACAGTGGAGAAAAAAAGATTTAATACCTTTGCTTTCTCCTCATCGCTCTCTACAACTCCCCCCTCATTGCTCTGTAGAGGGCCGACACCTTCAGATTTATACTTTTTACCATTTATATAATTGAAAAACATTTTAGGGTTAGTTTTGCTCTCTTTGGCAATTAATCTCTTGGTCTCTAGTTTGGCTTCTTTTATTAGTTTTTTACATATTCATTTTTCATAATAGTTTTTAAGTGCTTCCTTGCACCCTCCTGTTTTAGTGATTTAAATGCTTTCTTTTTCTCATGTATTGCTTTCTTTACAGTTCTATTTATCCACATAGTTTTTTTCTTGTTCCTTAACATTTTGTTCCAATAAGGTATGGTACATACCTTATGGGAACAAAATGTTAAGGAACAAGAAAAAAAACCAATGTGGATAAATTGAACTGTAAAGAAAGCAATACATGAGAAAAAGAATCCTAAAATCTGGATATTTTTAAAAGCATCCTGGATATTTTTAAAAGCATCCTAAAATCTCATTGTGAGAGGTACTCTCACAATGAGATTTTAGGATGCTTTTAAAAATATCCAATTTTTTGGGACTTTGTCCCAGTTATGGCCTCTCTTAGTTGGCTAAATTTAGCTTTTTTGAGGTTTGGTATTTTTGTTACTCCCTGAAGAAACACTCTTTTGAATGATAATTAGAAGGTTATTACTTTATGGTCACTATTTCCCAGGTGTCCCCCGACCTGTACATCTGTTCTGTCAGGTCTATTGGTTAATACTAAGTCCAGTATGGTCGTCTCTCTAGTCGGGTCCTGAACCAGTTGGGAAATAACCTTTTTCCTTTATGAGAAGTACAGGTTTCAGTTTCCCAGTCTATATCTGGGTAGATGAAGTCCCCCATAATAACGACCTCATTATGATCTGCCGCCTCGTCTATCTCATTTAGTAGTAGATTTTCTGTGGACTCTTTCACAGAGTATGGGCTTTAGACAGGACTTTACATAAAGGCAGACCCCTCCCCCTCTCCGGTTTTGGCGATCCTTTCTAAACAGACTGTAACCCTGTACATTAACTGCCCAGTCATAGCTGTCATTCAGCCATGTCTCAGTTACACATCACTAATTCCAGTTCCCCAGTTTTATTAGTCAGGCTTCTGTGAATGCAGCACATAAGATATGTTATCCATGTTGTAAAATGCCATAGTATAATAATATGACGCCACAGGTGTTATATAGTGTATACATTGTACAGAAGTGCATAAATGCAACTTAATCATCAAGTGGTGCATCCTTTTACTGTCATTACTATATTCTGGATAGGTCATCAATGTAAGATCAGCCGGGATCCGACACCTAAGAAGTGGCTAACGCTGTGTGAGCACTGGGGCCTCTTTCTAGGCCAGTGATGTCACTGTACATCAGTCCCATTGAAGTGAACACAGCCACTATACGATGTACGGCGCTGTGCTTGGAAAGCTGCGGGAGCCGGCAGCACTCACTACAGAGGCTCCCTGAAACAGCTGATCGTCTGGGGTGCCTGAGGATTTCATTTGTTTTATGCACTTCTATAGCGATACTATATTCCGCAACGCTGTACAGACATTAGCATCAAGCTGTTCCCAGTGCTGAAGTGGAATTAGAGAGGGTTCAGAGGTAGCAGTCACATCCCTAGTGCCAGAGGGAACTAAGATGTTTGGGGGTCTAATTTTTGACACACCGACGATCAGCAGATTGAGTGGGCTGCTGCGCTCTAGAAGAGGAAGTGGAACCGCACAGCTCCGTACACTGGATAGTGGCCGTGAATGGTACTGCAACCATGCTGTATAAATGAATGGGAGCAGGACCACAGCACCATTCATGACCACTACCCAGTGTATGGAGCTATGCTGTTTTGGTTCTGTTCCAGAGCATAGCACATTCCCTCAATAAGCAGACCGTGCAAGTCCACAAAGTTGGTCCCCCACTAGTGTTTAAAGTTCACCGTCCAATGTTTTGGTTGGATTCTGCTACCACGGACCATAATGGAATTCGGAATTCATAACAGGATTCTTTAATAACCCGAACCCGAATTTTGGACGTCAAACTTAAAACACAAGTTCACTCAACACTATCCCCCACCAAACTGATATTGAGATTAGAGATGAGCGAATTTCAAATAAATTCGATTCGGTCAGTTCGCCGAATCGTGTTAAAAAACAGCTATTTCCTGGCTGCAGAGAGCCTTTATAGTGGTGTAGAACACTGTGCCTGTATAGTGGTGTAGAACACTGTGCCTTGCAGTAACACACATAGGGAGTCTGCTGTGGTAGTGTACGACCAGTATGACATGCAGATGACAGGCGTCGCTCTTAGAATCACTGCACACTTCACTCATTTGGGCAGTCACAGGGACAAAAATGACCAAATAACTCAAGTGTGAACTCAGCCTTACAGGTCGATGTTAGCGCCAGTTATAAAGAACCGGGCAGAAGCACAAGATCCTACTGTAGCGTGAAAGAGGGCACTCCTTTTTCACTGTCGGCAGCTGATTCCACATAGATGTCTACAGAACCGGTTTTTATTAAACTCTTATACAAGTAGAGCCCCCGACAGAGTGGAGAGGGTGTCAGCAGTAAGTTTGTGTTGACGTCACTGATTAATTTGCCCTTCCTCTGATCCGCCGAAAAACAGATCCTGTCTGTGGAGCATCCGCCTTCACTCGGTCAGCATTTGGTCAGGAATCCATCAGTATTGCTAATGCCAAAAAAACAGGAGTGGATCCAAAACAGAGATGATACGTGAATGGAATATTTGCATGTCTTCTGTGGATGTCTCCTCCAGATCTTGGCTGGGCAGTAGCTGCTGACTGCCCTCTAGTAGCTCGTCCTTGCTGAGAAGTGAAGCTGAGCCTACGGCATATAATACTTCTCGTGCTGAGGGAACTGAAAATGACAGGGTCGTGTCAGAGGAACCCACCGACTCTTGGCTGGGGATTTCTGATGTCACTTGCGACAAAGTCAAACACTGAGTCAACCATTTAAGCACCGCTGGGTTGCTGGTCAAGACATGATGACCGCTAGATGACACCGGAAGCTCAGGCTTCTCGCTGCGACCCCTGCCTTCTTTTGCTGCCTGCGACAGAAACATTTTGCCCACTGCCCGTTCCCTTTGAAGGGCCTGTCACCTGTCTGTCTGACATACTGTATGATAAGCGAATTAAATTAAAATTAAAATAATACCCCCCAAAAAAGACTGTAGTACAATGTTACTTCACTGCTGAACGGCAATTAGGACATATATATATATTTCTGATTAATAAACTCTCCCCCCCAAAAAAATAAATAATTAAATAAAAATCACTGCAGAACAGCAATTAAGATGTATTCTTTTTCCTATTACTACACACCCAAAAAAGGAATATAACAATCACAATTCACCGCAGAACGGCTAATAGAGAACGTACAGTACAGACCAAAAGTTTGGACACACCTTCTCATTCAAAGAGTTTTCTTTATTTTCATGACTATGAAAATTGTAGATTCACACTGAAGGCATCAAAACTATGAATTAACACATGTGGAATTATATACATAACAAAATAGTGTGAAACAACTGAAAATATGTCATATTCTAGGTTCTTCAGAGTAGCCACCTTTTGCTTTGATTACTGCTTTGCACACTCTTGGCATTCTCTTGATGAGCTTCAAGAGGTAGTCACCTGAAATGGTCTTCACTTCACAGGTGTGCCCTGTCAGCTTTAATAAGTGGGATTTCTTGCCTTATAAATGGGGTTGGGACCATCAGTTGCGTTGTGGAGAAGTCAGGTGGATACACAGCTGATAGTCCTACTGAATAGACTGTGTTAGAATTTGTATTATGGCAAGAAAAAAGCAGCTAAGTAAAGAAAAACGAGTGGCCATCATTACTTTAAGAAATGAAGGTCAGTCAGTCCGAAAAATTGGGAAAACTTTGAAAGTGTCCCCAAGTGCAGTCACAAAAACCATCAAGCGCTACAATTTTCATAGTCATGAAAATAAAGAAAACTCTTTGAATGAGAAGGTGTGTCCAAACTTTTGGTCTGTACTGTACGTATATTCCCTTTTAATACACCACATAAATGGCTATAGTGCAATGTAACTTCACCGCTGAACCGCAATTAAGACATATATATTTTTTCTGATTAATAAACCCCCCCAAAATAAAAAATAACAATCACCATTCACTGCAGAACAGATAATAGGAAGTAGGTTTATTTCCCTTCAATACACCCCGTAAATGGCTGTAGTACAATGTGACATATATATATATTTTTCCTATTAATACACCCCCCAAAAAAAGTAAAACAGCTAATAGGATGTACATATTTTTCCTATTAATACACCCTGTTAATGGCTGTATCACACAGCACAGCAATTTGGATCCACAGTCAGTGCAGCAAGGTGTAATAGGATTGTTCCTATTACCCAGGTTGTACACTCTCCTATTGCACCCTGTTCTCCTTTTATAATGTAGATCAGGGATGCCCAACCTGCGGCCCTCCAGCTGTTGCAAAACTACAACTCCCAGCATTCCTGGACAGCTTACTGATATCAGCCTGCAGCAGGGCATGGTGGGAGTTGTAGTTTTACAACAGCTGGAGGGCCGAAGGTTGAGCATCCATGGTGTAGATGATGCGTCCCTATCCTTTCCCTATACTTTGAATAATCTTTCCCTGGACTTGTAAATCGTTTTTTCAGCACAATGAAGTCTTTCCTAGCACTGTCCCTAGCACCTGCTCACGTCTCTCCCTGCCCTAAGCACACTGGAAAATGGCTGAATCCAAGATGGCTGAGGCTATTTATATGGCTGTGACATCACAGGGCTGGCTGGCTGCTGATTAGCTGCATGCATGGCATTGTGGGTGATCCCTCGTTCCTAGAGTTCTTTGCTCCATGTCCTCACATGTGCAGCAGCCATTTTAGGAAAAAATGCGATTCGTTACCACGAAACGTGAGGAAATTTGGATTCGGTACCAATCTAATTTTTCCTTAAATTCGGATCGAATTCCACTTTGTCAACTTCGATTCACTCATCTCTAATAGTTCATGGTGAGAAGTTAGCCATGTGCTCACGCTTCACTTCCTTTGCATACCGGATGGGTAAGATGGTGTCAGAAGTCTAGCTATTAGAAGTCAAGAAGCAGCATTTCACTGGTGCCACATAAGAAGACCCTGGTATTATAGATGGCACATGATATGGGGCTCTGTTACAGGGTTGGCACTGATGCCCAAGATGATGATGATGATGTATAGTCTTGTGTACACGCAGTCTTACCCATAGGGCCTCAATGCGCTTAGCTGGCTGATTCAAAAGAAGGCATGACACTTTGCCATGGGCCGCAAAGGCCTAGAGAATAAGGCACCTATTCCAGGGACCAATTTCCTAGCACTTATCAAATGGAGAATCAAGAAAAAGGGAGGGAAGGTAGGGAGATCTCAAGGTTCAAAGGGTTCGGACGAGATATAGAGAATCTGAAGAGATCTAAATTAATAAACGTGAGGAAAAAGTATCTTTAACCCCTTCAAGACACAGCCTTATTTCACCTTAAGGACCAGGTCATTTTTTGCAAATCTGACCAGTGTCACTTTAAGTGCTGATAACTTTAAAACGCTTTGACTTATCCAGGCCGTTCTGAGATAGTTTTTTCATCACATATTGTACTTCATGACACTGGAAAAATTAAGTCCCAAAATTAATTTTTTTTGCATAAAAAAATACCAAATTTACCCCAAATTTGGAAAAATTTGCAAATTTCAAAGTTTCAGTTTCTCTACTTCTGTAATACATAGTAATACCCCCAAAAATTGTGATGACTTTACATTCCCCATATGTGTACTTCATGTTTGAATTATTTTGGGAATGATATTTTATTTTTTGGGGATGTTACAAGGCTTAGAAGTTTAGAAGCAAATCTTGAAATTTTTCAGAAATCCAATTTTTAGGGACCACTACAGGTCTGAAGTCACTTTGCGAGGCTTACATAATAGAAACCACCCAAAAATGACCCTATTCTATAAACTACACCCCTCAAGGTATTCAAAACTGATTTTACAAACTTTGTTAACCCTTTAGGTGTTGCACAAGAGTTATTGGCAAATGGGGATGAAATTTGAGAATTTCATTTTTTTGCCTAATTTTCCATTTTAACCAATTTTTTCCACTAACAAAGCAAGGGTTAACATCCAAACAAGACTGTATCTTTATTGCCCTGACTCTGCCGTTTACAGAAACACCCCATATGTGGCCGTAAACTACTGTACGGCCACACAGCGGGGCGTAGAGTGAAAGGTGCGCCGTATGGTTTTTGGAAGGCAGGTTTTGCTGGACTGGTTTATTTACACCATGTCCCATTTGAAGCCCCCTGATGCACCCCTAGAGTAGAAACTCCCTAAAAGTGACCCCATCTAAGAAAGTACACCCCTCAAGGTATTCAAAACTGATTTTACAAACTTCGTTAACCCTTTAGGTGTTGCACAAGAGTTATTGGCAAATGGGGATGAAATTTGAGAATTTCATTTTTTTGCCTAATTTTCAATTTTAACCCATTTTTTCCACTAACAAAGCAAGGGTTAACAGCCAAACAAGACTGTATCTTTATTGCCCTGACTCTGCCGTTTACAGAAACACCCCATATGTGGCCGTAAACTACTGTACGGCCACACAGCGGGGCGTAGAGTGAAAGGTGCGCCGTATGGTTTTTGGAAGGCAGATTTTGCTGGACAGTTTTTTTGACACCATGTCCCATTTGAAGCCCCCTGATGCACCCCTAGAGTAGAAACTCCCTAAAAGTGACCCCATCTAAGAAACTACACCCCTTAAGGTATTCAAAACTGATTTTACAAACTTCGTTAACCCTTTAGGTGTTGCACAAGAGTTATTGGCAAATGGGGATGAAATTTGAGAATTTCATTTTTTTGCCTAATTTTCAATTTTAACCCATTTTTTTCCACTAACAAAGCAAGGGTTAACAGCCAAACAAGACTGTATCTTTATTGCCCTGACTCTGCTGTTTACAGAAACGCCCCATATGTGGCCGTAAACTACTGTACGGCCACACAGCGGGGCGTAGAGTGAAAGGTGCGCCGTATGGTTTTTGGAAGCCAGATTTTGCTGGACAGTTTTTTTGACACCATGTCCCATTTGAAGCCCCCCTGATGCACTCCTAGAGTAGAAACTCCAAAAAAGTGACCCCATTTTAGAAACTACGGGATAGGGTGGCAGTTTTGTTGGTACTAGTTTAGGGTACATATGATTTTTGGTTGCTCTATATTACACTTTTTGTGCGGCAAGGTAACAAGAAATAGCTTTTTTGGCATCTTTTTTTTTATTGTTATTTACAACATTCATCTGACAAGTTAGATCATGTGGTAATTTTATAGAGCAGGTTGTCACGGACGCGGCGATACCTAATATGTATACTTTTTTTTTTATTTATGTAAGTTTTACACAATGATTTCATTTTTAAAACAAAAAATTTTTTTAGTTTCTCCATAGTCTAAGAGCCATAGTTTTTACAGTTTTGGGGCGATTATCTTAAGTAGGGTCTCATTTTTTGCGAGATGAGATGACGGTTTGATTGGCACTATGTTGGGGTGCATATGACTTTTTGATCGCTTGCTATTACACTTTTTGTGACGTAAGATGACAAAAAATTGCTTTTTCTACACCGTTTTTATTTTTATTTTTTTACGGTGGTCACCTGAGGGGTTAGGTCATGTGATATTTTTATAGAGCCGGTCGATACGGACGCGGCAATACCTAATATGTATACTTTTTTTTATTTATATAAGTTTTACACAATGATTTCATTTTTGAAACAAAAAAAATGATGTTTTAGTGTTTCCATAGTCTAAGAGCCATAGTTTTTTCAGTTTTTGGGCGATTATCTTAAGTAGGGTCTCATTTTTTGCGGGATGAGATGACGGTTTGATTGTTACAATTTTGGAGTACATGCAACTTTTTTGATCACTTTTATTATCTTTTTTGGGGAAGTAAGGTGGGCAAAATTTCAATTTCATCATAGTTTTTTATTTTTTATTTTTATGGCGTTCACCGTTCGGGAAAAGTAACATGACCGTTTTATAGATCAGGTCGTTACGGATGCGGCGATACCAAACATGTGTAGGGAATTTTATTTTTCTCATGTTTAATCAGTGATAAATGTGTTTTTTGATTTTTACTTTTTTTTACTTTTTTCACATTTTTTTTTACCCAGACCCAATTGGTTCTTGAAGATCCAGTGGGTCTGATGTCTGTATAATACAGTACAGTACAATATATATTGCACTGTACTATATTTTACTTACACTGAACAGATCTATGCTTTCAGCACAGATCTGTTCAGCACCATGGACAGCAGGACGCCTGAGAGGCATCCTGTTGCCATGGGAACCTTCCCCGTCTGCTCAGTTATGGTCAGAACTGCGCAGACGGGGAAGGGTAAGGACGGGGCTCTGGGGGGGCTGTCTGGGGGCTCTCTCCCTCTCCATCGGGGGGCTGCAAAGGTACAGCAGCCCTCCGATGGGAGAGGGAGGGAGCTCCCTGAGCTGTTAACCTTTTCCATACCGCGGTCCGTACGGACCGCGGTATGGAAAGGGTTAAACGGCTGACATCGCATCACCGATGTCAGCCGTTTATACCAGGGTGCCAGCAATGTGCTGGCACCCTGGTATAACCACTAGTACAGCCAACGATTATTATAATGGGAGGCGGGCGGGGGATCGCGATCCCGCCTGCCGCACCGCCCGCCTCCCGCAACTGCCGCACCGCACCGCCCACAAACCGCCCCCCTGCTACCCCGCCACATAAATGAATTCAGGGATGCAGGGGGGTTAAAAAAAATCGATTTGGGGCAATTTTTAGGTTTCTGATCCCTGCGGTCAGGGACCGCAGGGATCAGAAACTACATTGAGCGATCGCCCATAGGGGGGGGTGCCGAAACTACCCGATCGCCGATACGGGGGGTCACAGGACCCCCCTCGGCATTGAGCCTGAGTGCCTGGCTGTGTGTAACAGCCGGCACTCAGCGCTGTCACCATGTCTGCAGACATGGTGACAGTTGAATGCCAGGACGAGTATACTAGTCATGGAGCGCTAAGTAGCAGTGCTCCATGACTAGTATACATGTCATAGGTATAGTATATTGTCACACTCTCCTTCTCTGATCGCTTCCCTGACAGGAATGGGGACGATCAGAGAAGGAGAGGCACACAGTCCCTCCCTAACCCCCCCTTACCTGCCCCGATGCGCTGCGATTGGTCCCTCTGCAGTATTGGACCAATCACAGCGATCGTGGGCGGGATCAGGGGTCCTAATACAGCTCCTTCCGGCTTCTCTGGTTGCCTAGCAACCCCAGCACGCCGGCTTCACTGAATCTTCAGCGCTTCGGTCCCTGCGCTGACAGTGAAAGCCGATCACGTACATGCACGTGGGGATGCGGTGAGGCACCACATTCCCCCACGTACATGTACGTGATGTTGCGTGAAGGGATTAAAATAGAAAGGACATTACCAACCGTCAATTTATAGACTAAAATTTAGGAAAACCCCCAAAATTATATGAACCAAAAATAAGTGTTATATAGGAAGATCAAACGCCTGTTTGAAAAGTAAGGTTTTCAGTGCACGTCCGAATGAGAGAAGACTGGGAATCATTTTCAGGGCCAGAGGTAGGTGGTTCTAAAATCTGGCCCCTTGAGCCAAAAAGGATCTACCTCCACGTCTGATCTTGTTAACTTGCGGGATGTTAAAATTCGCAGTTACTAGACCTCAATGTCCTCAACGGGGCATACCTGGTGAATTTACGTTGCAGGTACAGGGGCCCCACACCATGGAATACCCTATGCATGAAGCATCAAATCTTGAACATCACCCGTTGTTGGACGGGGAGCCAATGCAAGGCATTAAGAGAGGGAGTGATATGCTCTCGATGGGCAACACCCGTTAGTAGCCTTGCTGCGGCATTCTGCACAAGTTGAAGTCTATGCAAGTTCTTCTTAGGGAGTCCCATGTACAAGGCATTACAATAGTCCAACCGACTGCTGATCACTGCTCCGACCAAGGCTTTCCTGAGAGGGGATTCGATGTATTTTACGATCCTCCTCAGAAGTTTCAGCTGATAGTGGCAGGTACTAATCACCTGATTTATCTGAGGAGCCAGGTGTCACAGCCACAGTTATGGCCGTGACTCCTTGGGAGCCGCATACAGTTGCCTGCGGTTTAGGTTGTTGTTTCAACCGCAGCTTGAGGCATGATGTTGTTTGCCTCAAGTGCGGTTGCCGCGGACAACAGCTATGTGTGCGGTTCCCTTGGAGTTGTGTTACCTTCAGAAGAGGGTGCAGCATGCAGTGCCATCCCCTTGTGGCCTGCATGCGCGTTCTCCGGAGGGAGAACGTCCCGGGGGGATCACCGTTAACGGCACGGTTGGTGGCTTATTCCCCGCCACCGTACCTTCCGTGTCCGTGTTGGTGATCCCTCGTCCCTCTCCATGTTCCCATCTCTGGTCGTTTGCTGGCAGCACTCCGTAAGTGGTCCGGCTGTGTGCTGGTTAGGAGTGTCTGCTGGCAGCGACTGGAGTGGGGACGTGAGTGGAGAGTCCCCTCGTCCACTCTCTGTGGTTCCATTCCCGTGTCGCTGGTGCGGGCTGCAGGCCTCGTCGGACTGGCTAGTGTGAGCTGAGAGAGGATGCAGCTGACAGCGACTTTCTGGGAACCATGTCCTGAGAATGGACGTTCCCTTCTCCCATCCCCTTGTGTTGAGTCCCTCACGTGTTTTTTTTTTTGGTGGGGGGGGCTTTGAGGGGTGGGAGTGTCACGGCCACGGTTATGGCCGTGACTCCTTGGGAGCCGCATACAGTTGCCTGCGGTTTGGGTACTTGTTTCAACCGCAGCTTGAGGCATGATGTTGTTTGCCTCAAGTGCGGTTGCCGCGGACAACAGCTATGTGTTCGGTTCCCTTGGAGTTGTGTGCGTGTGTGTATGCACGTTTGTATGTCTGGTGTGCACTTTGTGTTGTTTGGTGCGCACGGACATCTTCCTTTCACTGTGGCTGCCCGTGGCAACATTTGGTATGTTGTACATGTGGTGGCAGTGTCCTGGCCTTCGGGCTGTCTCCCAGGACGGCTGCCACCCATGTCGTTGCCTGCGGCAACAGCCACAGGGTGATCTTAGTTGGTCACTTCCCCTTTATGTGTGTTTCCCTTCTGTGGTGCTGGAAGGGTTAATTCCCTTCCCAGTGTGTTTGTGATGTCACTGGATGTGTCCGACTGTGGGGTGTGGCTTCTTGGCCTATAAAAAAAAAAAAAAAAAAAAAAAAAAAACACAACTCCAAGGGAACCGCACACATAGCTGTTGTCCGCGGCAACCGCACTTGAGGCAAACAACATCATGCCTCAAGCTGCGGTTGAAACAACAACCTAAACCGCGGGCAACTGTATGCGGCTCCCAAGGAGTCACGGCCATAACCGTGGCCGTGACACCAGGATTAATCTGGAGTCTAAGACCACTCTCAAGTCCCTGACCTGGATGACTGTCCCAAGGACAGGTCCAAAAGACAATGGCCATTGGGGTGCTGAGGGTGTAATTTTCTGGTCACTCAATGTAATACATTCAGTTTTGGTGCCATTAAGCTTTAGATGGTTGGCACTCATCCAGTGATCAATCTCCAAGAGACATCCTGCCAGATCGACTTGATCAACTGTTCCTTTGGTAAGCCTAAAGTACAGTTGTGTATCATCTGCATAAACATAAAAACTGAAGATTGTGGCTCCTGATGATGTCGGCCAATGGTCTGAGATAGATGTTGAACAAGACTGGAGATAGTGCCAAGCCTTGTGGTACTCCATAGGACAGTGGGAGATCGGCTGAGTGAAATACCCCCAGCTTCACTCATTGTACTCTGTCCTGGAGAAATGAGACCATCCATGCCAAGGTCTTTCCATCTAATCCGGCTACCACTTTCAACCGGTTCAATAACACTTGAAGGTCAATAGTGTCAAAAGGTCCAGAAGGACTAGGACCATAGAGTCGTTCTGGTCTAATGCCATCAGTAGATCGTCCTGGTGTCACGGCGGACGTGCACTCAGTATAACAGATAACGCACCAACCAGGCTCTGGACGAGAGATAGGGGAAGGGTCACCTCCTAGCTAATCCCTGACCTCTTTCCCTGCACTGCTCAGCCCACATGCAGACCTTGAAGGTAGGTGTGATGTGTCCTCCAGCCTGGGCTGACAAAACCCTGAATTCCCTGAGATGGTGAAGTGGGGAAATAGGAGCAGCCTGCTCGCACAGAACCTGGATGGGATAGATGACACAAACAACCAAACTAGAAATGACACTTATCTTTGAGAGCAGGAACTGACAGCCAACCTTGCCTCCAAGCTTCCCAGACCACAATGATTAGTATAATCTGCTCAGAGCACTTATCAGGTGCACTGGGTGGAGTCATTAGTTTAAATGGCCTCCAGCTGAGAGGCGGATCCAGCACGGCACCAAAACAAATACTAAACTCGTGCTGCTATCCTGGCCGACCTCCGCACATCGTCAGAGTGGGGCATGACAGTACCCCCCCTTCTACGGGTGACCTCCGGACACCCCGGACCAACCTTATCCGGATGGGACCTATGAAAGGCGCTCACCAGTCGGCTGGCGTTGACATCTGACGCCAGAACCCACATCCTCTCCTCAGGACCGTACCCCCTCCAGTGTACCAGGTACTGGAGGGAACCCCGAAGAACTCTCGAGTCGAGAATCCTGGAGATCTCGAACTCCAAGTTTCCCTCGACTAGAACAGGAGGAGGAGGCAATGGCGATGGTACCACCGGTTTCACGTATTTCTTTAGTAAAGACCTGTGGAAGACATCATGGATCCTCCAAGTCTGCGGAAGATCCAGCCGAAACGCCACAGGATTGATCACCGCAGAAATTTTATACGGACCAACAAATCTTGGACCCAGTTTCCAAGATGGCACTCTCAACTTGATATTCTTAGTGGACAACCACACCAGATCACCCACACACAGGTCCGGACCAGTCACACGTCTCCTGTCAGCCATTAGTTTATACCTCTCACCCATCCTCTCCAAATTCCCTTGAATCCTCTGCCAGATAGAGGACAAGGCAGAAGTGTCACGACCCCTGGTCATGGTCGTGACTCCTTGGGTGCCGCATGCTGTTGCCCGCGGTTTGGGAGTTCGTCAACCGCAGCTGGGGCACTTAGTTGTTTGCCTCAGGTGCGGTTGCCGCGGACAACAAGTGTGCGTGCGGTTGCCCTTGGCAACGTGTTTTATGTGCACTCCCTTTGTCGTTTTGTGGTGCACGAGGTTATGTGTTGTATGCACGTAGACACCTCCCTTCACCTGTGGTTGTCCGCGGCAACGTCTGTTGTTGTATGCATGTGGTGGCAGGGTTTCGGCCTGCGGGCTGTTCCCCAGAACATGGTGGCCACGCATGCCGTTGCTGGCGGTAACAGGTGAGTGGGTTGGTGTGGGTTATGTATTATGTGCACTTCCCCTTATATGTGTGTTTTCCCTTCTGTGTGCTGGAAGGGTTAACTTCCTTCCCAGTGTGTGTGATGTCACTGGGTGTGGTTGATCGTTGGGTGGGGCCTCTTGGCCTATAAAGCCTCAGTCCCTGGCTGGGCTCAGTAGGTTGCTCTCAGCCATGCTGGCTGGAGCAGCCTCCTGTCTCCTCCATCTGCCTGGTGAGGACCATCCTTCTGGTCATAAAACCTGTGTTGGGAATTTCTATGTTTCTTGGTGTTATCTAGGTGTGTGTGGGGTTATCTTGTTAGTGCAGCTTATGGTTTCCTGGTTTCCCTTGTATGTCTGGTGTGTGCTGTGTCCTTTATGTTGCTGTGGACATCAGCACTTGTTCATGGGTTCCAGGTTTGTGTGTCTGTGGCAGGTAAGTGCAGGACTAGTCTCACTTACCTGTCATTTCCATATGTCTGTTGATGTTTCCCCTGTGTTGCTTGGCCGTTGAGACTCCTGCTCCCCCGTGCCTAGGAGGAGCAGGTCGTCTCACTCTGTCCCCTAGTACAGGGCCGACTTGAGGGCTCGTAGGGACTTTAAGGTTCCGGCGTATGAGTCCTCCTACCACCAAGGTCGGCTCATACAGATAGGAGACAGGGTCAGCGTTAGGGATGCAATAGGAGGTGACCTGCTCCCTAACTCTGTGGTCCCGGCCAAGGGGTAACCCTACCATCTCCTGGCACCGCACGGCTGGGGGTTTCCCCCACCGCCAGCCGTGACTAGAAGAGAATCTCTCCTCCTCTGGCATCCCGGAGGAACCAGACCCAGAAAAGGTACCAAACTGAGGATGGAAACAGTATGCGCCAAAAAATGGCAACTTACCCGTGGACTCCTGCCTACGGTTATTCAATGCAAATTCTGCTAAGGACAAGAATGAGGACCAGTCCTCCTGATTCTCAGCCACAAAGCACCTCAAGTAGGTCTCCAGGTTTTGATTGGTACGCTCCGTCTGACCATTCGACTGCGGATGAAAAGCCGACGAGAATGAAAGTTGAATGCCAAGCCGAGAGCAGAACGCCCTCCAAAACCTGGAGACAAACTGCGTGCCCCTATCAGAGACCACATCCGAAGGAATACCGTGCAATTTCACAATATTTTCCACAAAAATCTGCGCAAGAGTCTTAGCGTTAGGCAGACTCGTTAGTGGTATAAAGTGAGCCATTTTACTGAAATGGTCGACTACCACCAAAATCAGTGTTCTCCCGGAGGAACTCGGCAGGTCCGTAATAAAGTCCATGGACAAATGCCTCCAAGGACGAGATGGAATAGACAATGGAAGAAGGGAACCAGGTGGTCGAGTATGAGCAACCTTTGACCGAGCGCAGGTTTCACAAGCTGTCACGTAATTCTCAATGCTCTTACGTAACCCTGGCCACCAGAACCTCCGGACACCAGATCACAGGTGGACTTACCACCAGGATGTCCAGCGAGAACATCCACCAAAATCAGCGCCGGATCTTCTAAATCACCTCCCCCAGGGAAGCTGCGAGACAAGGCATCTGCCTTGACGTTCTTGACCCCTGGGCGAAAGGTAACCACGAAATTTAACCTGGTAAAAAACAGTGACCATCTGGCCTGCCTAGGGTTCAGACGCTTGGCAGATTGCAGGTAAGCCAAATTCTTATGGTCTGTATACACTGTAACGGGGTGAGACGCCCCCTCTAACCAATGACGCCATTCCTCAAAGGCCAACTTGATAGCCAACAACTCCCTATCTCCAAAATCATAATTCCTCTCGGCGACCGAGAGCTTCTTGGAGAAGAAGGCACACGGGACCCACTTGCCAAGAGAAGAACCCTGTGACAGCACCGCCCCAACCCCCACCTCTGATGCATCAACCTCCACCACGAATGGCTGAGACACATCCGGCTGCACCAGAATGGGGGCAGATGCAAAACGCTCCTTAATAGCCGAAAAGGCCTGCAATGCCTCATCCGACCAGGCAGAGACATCTGCGCCCTTCTTGGTCATATCAGTAAGAGGTTTGACTAGGGTGGAATAATTTGAAAAAAAAATTCTATAATAATTTGTAAACCCCAAGAACCGCATCAAAGCTTTCTGATTCTCCGGTCGGTCCCACTCCAGAACCGCCCGGACCTTTTCGGGGTCGATACGAAAACCGGAATCAGAAAGCATGTATCCCAAGAATGGAAGCTCTTGCACCGCAAACAAACATTTCTCCAATTTGGTATATAACTTATTCTCCCGAAGGATCGTCAAAACCTGTCTCACATGATCCTGATGGGTCTTCAGATCAGGAGAATAAATTAAAATGTCATCTAGGTAAACTACTATAAACCTCCCCACCAAGTGATGAAAAATGTCATTGACGAATCGCTGAAATACTGCTGGCGCATTCGTCAATCCAAAAGGCATTACCTGGTTCTCAAAATGACCCTCGTGCATATTGAAGGCCGTTTTCCACTCATCCCCCTCCTTGATCCTGATCAGATTGTATGCTCCCCTCAAATCCAACTTGGAGAACACCTTGGCTCCAACAATCTGATCAAAAAGATCAGAGATCAAAGGCATGGGATATAGATCCCTGACTGTAATGCGGTTCAACTCCCGGAAATCCAAACACGGTCTCAGTGATCCATCTTTTTTCTTCACGAAGAATAAACTTACTGCCACTGGAGACTTAGATGGTCTAATATGACCTTTTGCCAAACTCTCGGCGACATACTTTCGCATGACCTCTCTCTTGGGTTGAGAGAGGTTGTAAAGCCGAGACTTAGGCAACTTAGCCCCCGGAATGAGATTCACTGGACAATCATAGTCTCGATGAGGGGGCAATTCCTGAGCCCCACCCTCCGAAAAGACATCCAAAAATCAGAGAGATACTGAGGCAAGGCCGTAATGGACACATCAGAGATAGATGTGACAAGACAATTATCCGAACAAAACTTGCTCCAACCAATGATTTGTCTCGCTTGCCAGTCTATAATTGGGTTATGTCTAGACAACCATGGCAACCCCAAAACTATAGGAGCTGGCCAATTCTTCATGACAAAACAAGAAATAATTTCAGCATGTGAATCACCCACCCTTAAATGAATACCATGAACAATGTGAGTAAGGCTCCTTTGAGAAAGAGGGGAAGAATCTATTGTAAAAACACGAATCTCGTTCTCTAACGTGCAAGTACTTAGTCCTAGGTCTTGAAGAAAAAGAAGGTCAATTATGTTTACCCCAGCACCACAATCAAGGAAAACATCAACAAACACATTACTAGACTCTAGCGCCACCATAGCTGAAAGGAGAAAACGGGAATTGCAGGGAGCTTGCATACCCGTCTGCTCCACCACACCATTCATACTACCAAGTGTGAGGGAAGTTTTTTTTTCTCTTTTTTCTTTTTCTCTTCCACCTGTGATTTAACATAAGGACAAGAAAAAATAAAATGACCCCTCTTCCCACAATAGTAACATAGATTGTGCACTTTTCGAAAGTCTCTACTATCAGAATGGCAAGATATCTGACCTAACTGCATGGGTTCCTCCTAAGTAATATCACCCTGGGCAGTTGGTGAAACAAAACCACATGCGGGAGGAATCCCCTGCACGAAGGGAACCATACACCCCTCTCTGATACGTCTATCCAAACATATAGCCAAAGACATTGCATTCTCCAAAGTATCTGGGTATTCATGAAAAGCCAGGGCATCTTTCAACCTTTCAGATAACCCCTGACAAAACTGACTATGTAACGCGGGGTCGTTCCACCCCAACTCAGTAGCCCACCTCCTAAACTCTGTGCGGTAAACCTCAGCCGTATGTTTACCCTGTAGTAAGTTACATAATTTTGATTCTGCCATCGAGACTCGATCTGGGTCATCTTAAATAAATCCCAGGGCTTTGAAAAATTCCTCTACCGACCGGAGGGCCAGAGAACCGGGCGGCAGAGAAAAAGCCCAGGATTGCGCGTCCCCTTTAAGCAAAGACATGATGATACCCACCCTCTGATCTTCATTACCTGATGAAAATGGACGCAATCGAAAGTACAAATTACATGACTCTTTGAAGCGGAAAAAAATCATCCGTACCCCCTGTAAATTTCTCGGGAAGAGTGACTTTAGGCTCCCCAACAATTTGACCTGTACCTGATGCCAGAACCCTCTGACACTGTGTGACCGAACTACGCAGATCCGCAACCTCTAGGGATAAACCCTGCATGCGGTAAACCAGTGCATTAATTGACGCCATCACAAAAGCGCTGAGCAATGGCAGTCACAGTATGGCGG